>NC_051162.1:41175570-41215572 GCF_013339745.2 Dermacentor silvarum | reverse complement strand
AAAATCATGAAGCACCTGCCCTTCGTGCTTTTTTCCTTCAAAAAGTTTCCTTAGACTGCACTAGGCACCAACAAGTGCTTCCGATGTTCAGCAACAATGAATGTGCCGCATTAATACATCACACGCACAAACAGTCCGAATGCCATGGAGACAAAGATAGCGTGCAGCACAAATTGGTAGCTTGTATTAAGTCTAAGTGGGGACCTCACTGGCTTGTACAAATTAGCAAAGTAAAGTAGAGCACTATGGTGTTTAGCTGTTTCTTCACGTTCTGGTTTTCAACAATTTTTAAATTACCTGCTTTTTGGCTTCCCTCCACCAGAGTGTGAGAGCGCCCAGGTTAAGAAGCATTGCAAATAAATGACAAACTTCATTCCTTCACAGACAGGTGTCTTTAACCCTGTCATTGACTATAGTGCATCATGTAACATTTTAGATGGTTTATGCATGAAAATGCTTGCCTGTTGTGCTCTCAGAATAGGACATGTCCGTCTGCTCCATCTCCGCAGAGTCTTCATCACCTGAGAAAATAATGTCGCATGTGTGTTGCATTAGTATTTTTGCATGAAAGTAATATAGCCTAGTTTGGAGAAAGATTACTTACACTTTGAAGAGGTCTCATTTTCCATTGAGTCCTGTTTTAGGTCTGCCTGCTTCTCTGAAACAGCTAAAGTTATAAAAAGTCAAATCATTCAAGTAAATAAATTACAAACGGGCACTCATAGTAGCTCAAGTGAATCGCACTCATAGTCTTGATTGAGATGGCTATATTTCTGCGTAGGTAACCATAAGGAAAGACTAATAGGCAGGTCATTATTGTGGATGGAATTAAGAGCAATAAAAAATGAAGGCTTCTCAAGGACGCACGACTTTTCTACATTGGCAGAGCGTGGACTCGTGGCCAAAGAGCTACAGATTACCACACCTTACAAAGCGTCGAGAAATTCATTCCGGAAAAAGCCTGCACGATTCCATATAATAGTGTGACAGATGGATACTGTACCAATGCTGGATAGGAAGACGCTTCAACTCGTGCGTCCGCAGTCAAAAAGTTGGCACTTCCTCATCATATAAGCACGCGCATGCCACGACACCGTGCTCTGTTCGCCTCCGCAAGACGTACCTCGTCGGTGCTCACTGTGTTGTTTCATACGCGCTGCCGTGCGTACATAACGATTAAAAGCGTCATTTTTCTTGAACTCATCGGTGTAAACAAACGGAGATGGCCCGTAATCAGGGTGCGTGGGTGAACTGGACGATGATCCTGCAAAACATAACCCCACTCAATGTAGCACCCCTGCGACTAGCCAAAGGGTGTACAGTACGTTATAAATGCACCCGAAATATGCGAACACCGCAAGAATTACGAATCAATGCGCCGCAATCACGTTGCTGCATAAAGGGCGTTTTTTTCTATCGCCGCGGACGCCAATTTGTGATGACAGGTTCTTTTGTTTAATGGTTTAGACGGTTCTCTAAGGCGGAGCCTCCGAGAACCCCATTGAGGACAAAGTCGCATAAAGGGCTATTTTCTTTCTTCGCCGCGGGCGCCAATCGTGTCCTTCAAATGAAGGAGGTTAAGCACAATTACAAGGATAATTTATGGGTATATATTTGATGGGCAAAGTAAACACCAGCGCGTTATGCCGAATTGACACACGGACCCGGCCGGGGCGCGGTTTCGTTGCCACATGGTGAGCCATAGCTCACTGTTTTGGCCGTTGTATACTGTCCCTTTGAAGCAGAAAAGGTCAGCAGCTGTGTCGTCCTGCTCAGAGAAGTAGCGCGAGCTTCATCACTGTTAATGCACGAAAGCAACAGCTGCGCGCCAAGACTGGCAGTGCCGCATCGCCGCGCACTGAAAATAACTTGCAGCAGACACAACATGCCGCATCAGTTACTCAAATGCATAAGAGACGTCACAAGCATAATGCTCATAGTTCATTTGCATACGCACCTTTCACGAAGTGTTTTTCACACAGCCTTGTCGAGCATGAAGGCTCCCACGGACTGCCGTCTTCATTTTGGCGCCTTCACAGCCCTGTTCCATGCTTCACGGCGCTGGCGATCACGTTTCACCGATGGGAAGCGGAAGAAATGGATGTTGCTGCCGGGCACACATCGAGAACTACACCCATATGCAGCACATGTCGGCATCACGCTGACAGGACCTTCTTTTTGTTTTTTTATCGACTGCGATTTCGTTATTGCTCGCGCCTCCAACACGACTGCGGCGTACGCGGCCGGGTGGCGTCGACGACGCCGTACGAATTGTTTGCTACTCTGGCCGCTAGGGTTCTGTGCATGCGCTGTAGAGTCATGCATAAGGCGGATTACGCCACTGTTAAAAATACAGGTGAGCCTGGAAGCGCAACATCGGAGTGGAATAATTTCGGAATTTTTCGTGGAGAATTTATTTTGAAAGTAAATGTCAGCGTTCTTGCAAAGAAAATTGGCTGCCAACAATGGACTCCGTTTGCGAAATTTGATCGCAGAATAAATCAAATTTGGCTTGTGTTTTGGCACTGATGTCTAAGTCTCCACGCTAAATGAGTGAAGCTCATGAGAACCAGAACGACAATATCTGCGCGAGTATCTTTCCTTTTATATTTGGACCTTATACTTGCTCAACTTTGATGATGATGATGTATGGTGTTTTAATGGCGCAAGGGCCAGGTATGGCCAAAGAGCGCCAGGCCAGTGTTCATGAGTTGACAATGGAGCAATGAAGTGCAAAAGGTAGACGTATCGTGGCTGTAAAAGGGCCTAAAAACAATCGCTGTAAAATGCGTAAAATAAATATGTAATAAAATTATGGCAATGGCTAATGAGGTGCACTATGAACACGAAAGAAGAAATAGCAAGGTAATGAAGATAAACGAAAATATATCGCAGATAAAACTTTTCAAAAAAAGCACTGCTGCCTTGACTGACCCTTTGAAACGCAAGGGCCTGGAGGCGCGTGCTATGCAAAATTACTATCGCGGTGACATCCTCTGGAGAGAGGATGCGCTACGAAACTATTGGGCAAATAACATGCAATACTACATCGCTCAGAAAATCCAGGACAGCCTTATTGTCAAAGAGAGGTTCGTCGCCAAGAAACATAGCCGGATGGAGAGGGAGACGGTACCGGCATGCTAGAGGAAAGTGCCTTTTTCTCTCTCTTTCCGCTTCCCTGCACTCCCCGAGGACGTGGAGCACGGTAAGCCTCTCTCCACATCTACCACACGTTGGCGGGTCATTTCCCGTTAAGAGAAAATTGTGGGCGCCGTATGTATGTCCTATTCTCAGACGAGAGAATATGACATTAGTTCTTCGTACTTTCGTAACGGGATGCCAGGGACCTATCTGTGGCTTAACTAAGTGGAGCTTATTGTTCGTTTCGGCATCCTACAAGCGCTGCCCGTGGCTTCGAAGTTTTTTTATCAAGTAGGGCTTGAAATCTCTGGCAGGGATTGAAGCGGTAGGGTTAAGCTCTCGCAATGTAGTTGATGTGGCCATTTCGTCAGCTATAATATTGCCCTCGATGCCTCTGTGGCCAGGCACCCAGCATATAATATTATGCCGGTTAGCCAGGTATGCCTTGCAAAGAGCAGAATACAGTTCAATAAGTACAGGGTTTTTGTGTCTATGTAGAGTCATGACTGCTTTTACGACGTTTAGGGAGTCTGTAAATATTATTGATCTTTTGAGTTTGGATTTGCCTATACTCTTCACAGTCGATAAAAGTGCATAGGCCTCAGCCGTAAGAATGCTTGTTTCCGGGTTCAGTACATCGGACTCGGAGAACGATGGGCCGACTACTGCATGAGATACCCGTGCATGTGACTTGGAAGCGTCAGTGTAAAACTGAGTGCAGGACGAGTACTTGAACTGGATTTCCAGAAAATGCATCCGGATACGTGCTTTTGAAGCATTTTTTGTGACCTCTGCAAACGAAGTATCGCACTCTATGAATTGCCACTGCCACGGTGGCACTGGCTTTGCTGGGGCCATCAGAGTATTTTCAAGTTGTGGGATGTCCATTTCATCACTAATTTTTCTTACACGTAGTGAAAAGGGTTCTCTTGCTGTCGGCCGGTTATGAAAGAGTGTGGAACTGGTCATATCATTTACGGTTGAGAAGGACGGATGTTCCGGGTTCGAATTTACTTTCAGGAAATAGGTGAGGCTTAAGGATAAACGTTGTATATCAAGCGACCACATGTCCGCCTCTACATACAGGCTTGCCACAGTACTTGTCCTGAAGGCACCAGTGGCTAGGCGGATGCCTAGATGGTGTACAGGATCCGGCATCCTTAGGGCGCTTGGCGTAGCGGAATGGTACACCATGGCGCCGTAATCTAATCTTGTGAGTATGAGGCTCTTGTACAACTTCAAAAGACACTGTGTCACTACCCCAAGTGGTGCGTGACAACACTTTTAGAATATTTATTGTTTTCATGCACTTGTTTCTTAGATACCTTATGTGTGCCACAAACGTAAGCTTCGTATCTAGAATCACACCTAAAAACTTATGTTCGGTTTTAACGGCCACACGTTGTCCCTGCAACTCAATTTCAGGATCGGGGTGCAGACCCCCCTTTCTGGAGAACAGGACGCAGGTGGTCTTTTGTGGGTTAAGGCTAAATCCATTCTCGTCTGCCCACTTAGACACCTTGTTCAGACCAAGCTGAATCTGCCGCTCACAGACTGCGAGATTGCACAAGGCGAAGCCTATCTGTACATCATCGACGTATGCAGAATAAAACATGTTTCTTGGGATATACAGACGCAAAGGACTCATTTTTACGATAAAGAGAGTGCAACTGAGCACCCCGCCCTGTGGCACTCCAGTTTCCTGCACAAGTGGTCTTGATACAGCATTTCGCACACGAACACGGAATGCGCGATTAGATAAATAACTTTCTATGACATTTAACATGTTACCACGTATACCAACGTGTGAGAGGTCTCTATATATATACAACTTTATACGAAACGCTTCGCAGCCCATGTGTTCTGTTGACACGTCATGCAATTGTTGTCACATATCAAATAAACTAAAATCATTTTATGATGGCTGCAGCCAAGCACTCACAATCACACTGCAGCCTGAGTGAATTGTCGTAAAACCTTTATGTTTCTGTGATGTTATTGGGTGCAGGATCACTCCAGAAAGAGATATAAGCAGCACGCAGAAGCACAAACACACATCAGACTTGTATTGGACACACGTAATACATTGAAGCGGCACACACGCAACAGTTCCCCAAAATACGCTCTAGAAGACATGCAGAGATATATATAGGCTGGTCAAATGCAATCGGCCTACAGTTCATGTAGAAGCAGGTGTCGCCATGTCGCAGAGGTCGATGACCCGGTGTCGGACAGCAGTGTCGGTCAACAGGGTTGTATCGCCTCGTGGAACTCAGGTGGCCCTGCGCCACAGTCGATGTACCGGAGCCTCCGCGTGCCCGGTTACCCGATGGTGGGGTTTGCGCCCCGGAGCACACTGCAGCAGCCCACCGGATCACGTCCACAGCTGGTGAGGTAGCCCTGTGGCCGCTCAACCGAACGCTCCATCAGCCAGGGTCAGGACCGCCAGCCCTCCTGGAGCAGTTGCCCAGCGGAAGAACTGGACGAGGTAGCCCTCTGACCGCTCACCCGAACGTTCGATCAGCCAGGCTCAGGACCGCCAGCCCTCCTGGACCAGTTGCCCAGCGGAATAACTGGACGAGGTGGCCTCTCAGATGGTGACAGCTTTGATTGGGGTGCAGACGTAGTGACGTGAGCGGCGATAGCTCCTATGGGCCGGACGCCCAGCGAGGAAGCTCTGCCGTCGAACGCCGAACCTCGCGCACTGCTCACGCCACGGGCCACGCTCCCTCGAGCCACGCTTTTCGAGGCGCCACTGTCAACGCTCATAGGTTGGTGTCGATGATGATGATGGTCACCTTGAGGTACATACCCACTCACGGGTATTGGCCAAGAGTCGGTGTCATCTTCGCCACCGCAGGGCGCACTGTCTTCACATGCTCATGTTTTACACTCCAGTGTACCATATATTATCACAGTTTCTTATATTTTGATCCCTACATTGATCTTCATCGCACCTACCAGTATGCTATTTCTGCCTCGAAGTTTGCATTTCACCTCCTTTTTGTTGTCATCTCCGCGTTAACGAAATATTTTCTAGTTAGTTTTCTTCTTCCTGCACTGTGCGCAGACGTTCTCTTTATATAGGTAACGAAGAAACCTTAGCCATATATTTTACTTCCTATTCCTTAATCCTTTTTGGAAGCATATTTACCTAGCATAGACACTTGCACCGTTTACTTGCACTTCCTCACTTGTTCTACTTTCTGCGCGCGCATAGGGATAGCCTACCAGCTGTGCTTTGATCTTAAGCGTGGACAGCTGGGCTATGGTTGCGAATAACATTCTGAAACATCGTTCCAGCGCACAGATAAACACGGACGAGCAGATAAAGATAACAAGAACGCCCAGCTAGCCCAGCTCCCCAGGCTTAGGGATGTACTTTCTCCGGCGTTCTCATAGTTGTATGAGTTACACTAATACATGTTTATTTGTGCGCTGGAACGATGCTTTATATTGTTTTGATTCTTCTCCAGCCCACGTGTATGTCCAGGAACCATACCTACTTTGTACATGCCTCATACTACATCATATTTGTAGTGCTCCCGCAGCGCTCTATGTTTCATTATGGCTGCATTCCTGTTGGGTTAATTTTCTGATCTCTATCCTACATTTCATGAATTCTTTCCCCACTTTACCGAATATTCTTAGGTACTTGTATTATTCAACCAT
This sequence comes from Dermacentor silvarum, assembly GCF_013339745.2. Lineage (NCBI taxonomy): Eukaryota > Metazoa > Arthropoda > Arachnida > Ixodida > Ixodidae > Dermacentor > Dermacentor silvarum. Next base: position 41,208,759 of record NC_051162.1, on the reverse strand, counting down.
GGTGATATTGTTGAACCATATTGTGGTCACCTGACCAGATGCATCATTCAACTCCATGAGGTCTGATTTGTTTCTACCGAACCTAGTCCTAGAGCCGCCAGCTTTCTCTCTGCAAATATCTATCACAACGCAATAACACTTTTCACTGTCAGCAAACAAAAGAATGCCATCAGCGTACATCAAATCTGAAAGATGTGCATTACCTCCACAGTGTCCCTTTTATACCATAGATTATATTTTTACTTATTTGTCTCTAGCACCCTCTTCATGCCTCTCATGTCAATCACACATGGAAGCCTTTCTGAATGTCAATTATCTCACCGCTAGTAAGCCCTTCTAATAATAAATGATGTTTACTTTTTTTGTTATACTACCTTTAGCACTGCTATGATGTCACACCCTGCGTAACTGTAGCAAATGTAGGTGTCACCCTCTGCGTTACCTGCGTAACTGTAGCAAATTGGTCACGGTCTATGCGCCCCACACATTCTAAAACCGCCTCGAAGATATGCTATCTAATGGTATTCGGCCAATGCTTAAGAAATATATATGCCTAAGAAATTTTATAGCCTACATAGTTACACTGTATTCCACTGAAGATACCTTGATAAATTCCTTCCGACATCACACCTATCCGCAGGGGCAGTAGGAAACGACCTCAAATCAATCACGGCGGTCACCACCTTCGGAAAACACGCAGATGAAGCAGAGAGAGAGAGAGAGAATAAACTTTATTGTACGAAGAGTGGTTGGTGTGGTTATTCTCGGGTGGAGCCCTCTTGTAGAGCCCCACTGGCCGCGGCGGCTCGCCGGGCCTGGTCCAGGGTCGCCAGTTGGCTTCCCAGTGCCAGCTCGGAAAGTCGTGCCTCCCAAGACCACGTTGTGAGTGTCTGTGATGAGCTCACCAGCCTGGATACTGCCTCGGCTGGGCGTTCCGTACACTGGTATGTAATGTGTGTCAGTGTGGCTGTGTGGTCGTTGCACCAGGGGCATACACTGGTTTTGTATACCTCTGGAAACATCGCGTGCAACCCTGATATGTGCGGGTAAGTGTTGGTTTGAAGGTGGCGCCAGTCCCTGGCTTGTTGGCTGCTTAACTTGGGATGTGGAGGAGCGTACTTTCGTCTGGTCAGAAGCCGCGATAGCAATAGCATTCACAAATACCTCAGTGAAAATCATGTTCTGCAACACCAAGACAGCCGTGCGTAATTTTGTTAAAGGCAAAATCCACGAACCGGTGCTACAAATCCTAAAGAAAACTCACTTCACCCCCCATCAAATCAAAATCATCTGGATCCCTGCGCACTCGTCTCATCCCGGGAACGAAGCGGCTCACAATTTTGCACGGGGACTCGTCAACTGAGCAGTGAGCCAACCGATCCTGCGAGGAGCAAAAGAGCGCATGGCAACCTACTAAGAAATTACGCAATACTGTAAAACCGAAAGACTCGAATACCCACCCCCTGACAAATGCTTAACGAAAATCCATCAGGCGAGGGGGAGGTAACTCCAAACACCCACCTTCCCCAATCCATACAAACTATCTATATTCTACACAGGGATACACTCCCCCGAATGTACGCTATGCGAGGCCATCAAAGCCGATTTAGCACACATCTTGCACGAATTCCCTGAGCTATCAAACTGAGAGCTGTGGGAGGCTGCGGTGACCACCTTGGAGCCTGCAGTTCAACTGCGTGCTGTAACCTGGGCTTCTTAAGTCGCCATAAGACACGGTCTGACGGACACCTCACGAAGCCATCGAGAAGCCCTCATGTAATCTCAGAAATCGTTTTCTATCGACGAATTAAATTTTTACCGCCACCACCACCAAGATCAGAATGACTTGGTGATCAGAGTCAACTGCATAGTTCCGCACGTCCCGGTAGGTTGTTGGTCCCAGTAGACTGGTGCTCAGTTATGTCAAGTAATGGCACCCCCATTACTGTGTGCATCCATCCAGGGCTTCAATGTAGTCGTTGATATCGCTTAGCATTAGGATTTTTTTAGTCTCTCTCAACTCTGTGGTGTTTAAGTAGAGGAAGCCTACGAGATTTTGTTTTGTCGTTTACTTTTATTTATCGACCACATGTAAGAAGCTCTCCCTTGGATTACATTCATTTTCACGTTTGTTACTGTCAACTAGACATGTTAGAGATGCTCTTTACAAGTAGATTTTATTCTTCGCCAGTCTTCGCTCTCTTTATTTTTTTCAATAGAAACTCCGCCATTTAAAAATGGCTAAGCTTCTATATCTCTCAGGAGAGTTTGTGTTTATATGTCCCGTACTTATTTGTTCATCAATCTTTAGTAATTTCGTTCTTCTATCTGCTTCCATGGATATGTAACTGATTGTAGCAGTGTTACACCTCTCTTTTTTTACCATAAGCCCTGTGTCGTGTCTGACGTAAGGACAGCGCATGGTGAATCGAAAACAATACGGCTTTGTTTTGCCATCAACTCAGCGGCGGGCGAACTGTCCGGTTCTACGTTACAGGAATGAAAGCGCGCGCCAGCTTGAATGCCGGCGCTTTTAAGCACAACCGAAGAGTGATAACGCTTGCGCCGCTACCACGGCGCATGCCTATAGCTGTGACGCCTTATCACCTAGGCGCGCGAAATATCACCCTGCTTTCGTTCTTTTCATTACCGGTGTTGCTGAGAATTTGGGTGACAGCGTTGACTCAGCGATGGCAGAAAGTTTGGCGACTTCGGCTAGGACGGCATGTTTGGATACGAAATGGGTGAGGACGTCGCACAGAGAAACGACACTTCCTAAAGTTGGAGGCTGACGACTTTTAAACACATCAAGACACGCTTCAGGTGCGGGGTGTGTTTATGATATAGAAACATGAGCCTTAAACCTTATCGTCACGCTCATGTATTCACGCAAAAATTACTTTCTAATAATAATTTGCAGTGTCACGCAAATGGTGATGCATTCAAATGAATCTAACGGTTTTGTGTTGCCCTAAACCCTTAGTCAATACGTGAGCTGGCGTGATACAGCACCCGTGGCTACTTCTGCTGCACATAAGTAACAGCGTCTCAGCCGCGACAAGGCTTCTCAGAACGCTAAAGAGGTGAGGGTCGCCCGCCTTGGTGTTGCAGGTGTCGCACATGGTTGGTGGGCGATGTGAGACCAAAGTGAAACCGTCGGCGTTTCTAGCTTAAAGTTTACTGGTCGTTATGCTCAAATCACTGTATGCATACAGTTGCACAGCAGAAACACTAGTATTTGTGTACACTAGCTTATGCCAGGAACAGCAACGCTGGCTTGGCTCCACTTCACAGCCGATTAAACGAAACGTGACGGTGCGCCCACTTCGATCATTTTGCAGGCAAACGAACTGCGCGTCGCCTGCATTATTCGAGACTAACACTCCAAGTGCGGGTCGCGCAGGCGCTTGTCCGTGCCTTGACAACACTGCATCCATGTAATTGCTATCGCAATGAAATGTGGGTCCGACAGCAATTGGTCATTTCGCGGCCACGCGCATGATGACCAACGTTCGTGGCTCAATCTCGTGCGCACAGGGAGGGAGGCAGCACGGGAGGGAGGGGGGAGGGAGGCGGCATTCTACTCCGGCACCAACTGCGTACTTTGAGCAGCCCGCGCGGTCGCGCGTGCCTTATTTTGAAAGCGATCTGGCAGGCGGCTCATACCTTTGTGCGTGCTGTGTTCTTGTCGCTTAGTTTGCGTTGAAGCGATGGACAACAGCACGAAGGTCCGCTCACTGCTCCTGCAGCGCTTTCTCACACCAACGTTTTGACAGCGAGTGTCCGCGGTCATTGAGGGCGATGTGTTCATGTTTGCCTGCGCGCGCTGACACCATGCTTTTTAATTTGTTAGTAAGCGAATATTTTCAAGTTTATACGGCCGATAAAACTACTATCCTTTCTTCGTATATCGGTCTACTAATTCGCTATCGCAATCCGTGCTTTGCTTATCGGCAAAACTGCAGCCTTTTTGTTTCTAGGTAAATTGCAGTGCCTGTAAGGGTCGCGTTATAATGTGTGAAAAATGGATAAAAACAGTGCATGAATTTTCGCAATCAGATGAGCATAAAGTGCCCGCTCAGACCAAGGACGATCTCTATCAATTATTTGCTTTTCGTTTATTTATAAAGTTCTTTTGAAATTCAAGTGTAAGTTACATATTTCGATTGTACACATGTGAAGTCTCACGATTGCACAATGAAGCACGAATGAAATGTTGCATAGTGGAGTGGGAAAAGTGCTCGAAGTCTAGAATAGCAGCAGTTGTCTTCCGTCATGAATGCGATCACAAAATCCAAAGTTTTCTCTGTGTTGTTTCACTCCAGCGAGATTTAAGCATAGTAATGCGTGTGGATAGAGCCCTTTAAAGAAATAATTATCTTTGTCTAAATTCTTTTATCACCACATTGTTCGTCCGCTAAATATTGTGCTAGGAATATTATTTTAGGGATATTCTTCTTTAATTACATCAACTGGATAGTTGAATAGTGTGTCTGCGTAATTATGGAAGCTCAAAATGCATGAAACCTACTTTTAACTGCTTATGGACACCTACCCATCTTACATACGTGCTTTGTAGGTTCGCTAACTTTGCTGAAAAGAAAACAAAACGTTACTCACACGCGAAGGGCGAGCTACTGAAGGCGATACTAACAATTACCCCTTGCACTTGAGCTTTATGACGGTATTCACGGGCGTGACTAACGCAAACTTAACAGACGCGGGCGCACCAAATTTTATGGCTCCCCTAAAAGCTTTAACGTGTCCTGTGAGGCCTGTAAAGACATCGCAGAGGAGTCCCTACGCTGCCCGTGTGGGGCCTGTTATGACATCGCAGAGGAGTCACTACTCTGCCCGTAAAGATCCACTCCAGTAAAATTACACCACTTTCAAGTCAGAGCACTTATATTGTTTTTCACTTTCATTATTCAGTGGTATGAGAATATTTTGGACAAAAAGCAAGCGCTGCGAATGTTATTGGCAAGCGTGGCTGACCGGGCACGTTGATAAAGTTGCATCTTTGGCTAGGAACGCGACAATCTACATGGGAAAGTGACAGGAAAAAGTGCTGACCGAGAGGAAAGAGCGCAGCCACCACAAAAACGTTATGTTTCATGACATTTGTGTGGAGGCTGCCACTCACAAGATTCTGAGGAATAATACTGTAACCTGCGTAATACTATACCCTGCATATACGGCATGGTTGACCACATATTATACATATACCTAAATACATGTGCAGTCTTTCGCAACACCGATGCTGAAAGAAATTTCGCCTACGGTGTCTATATATTTACTATTACAATAAAATGACATAAATGAGGATGAATTTTCATAAAGCGAAAAAGGCTTGGGCAAAAACAAAGCAATGTATTTGCAATGAAATCAAGTTCTCACCCAGATCGTTTATTTTGAGAAAATGCTATGGATTTCCACGATGATCGTTTTCAATCATCACAGTAAATCTAAGTGTATATTGCCTGTAATATAACAAAAAATGGTAAATTCAGAGCGTCACATTTTATTTAAAATTCAACGTGTGACTTCTGCTGGAGACAGTGAAACCAAATAAGGCCATTCGAACCTCAGAAAAAGGACCTCGTAAGTGTGCACTAGATAATGGTGACCTCTACTAGCGACATAATCAGGTACTAAACCTCAAGTATTTGGTTCCTTTAACTATAAAGATAAAATGAACTTGGCCTAGAATCGTTATTGCTCTATTTGTTCTTGCTTATGTACAAACTTATACTAAAATAAACATACCAAACAATCCGAGAATCCTAAGCGCTTCTATTGCATTGCGAATGCAAAAGCATTCCAGCTGAACGGCGTTTGCGCTGCGAGTAATGTTTGCTCGCAGCAATGCTAATTGGGAGAGTTGCCGACAATGGTGTAATTCGCTGCCTGCCTGTTCGCTTGTTTTGCTGCGTTCTTCCGCTCCCTTACTTCGGCAGCGGTCTACTGGCGTGGACGGCCACGTTTCGGATACATTGCGGTCGCCGCCGATGACGACGCTTCGGATTCCATAGCGGTATGTGCTGCCTGAGCCATCAAGGAGCAACAGCCTGCCGTGCCAACACCGCATGCCACTGACGTTTCGCTACTGCCGAGGTTGCAGCCACAGACGATGCAGATGCTTCAGACTCCTTAGCGGCCCGTGCTGCCCGAGTCAGCAAGCGCGAGCCATCGTCACGAGAGCCGCGCCCATGACGTGGCGTCGCAGCCAATGGGAAGTTAGGTGCCGTTCTTTTGCTGCTACAGACCCCGGCGGCTTTTTCGCTCAATAGCATATTTGACACCTTCGTATCAAAAAGTAACTGAAATGCTTGGCTCAACAATATTTTAGAGATGCTAGTTAAAGGCAAGTCTATGGTCCTAGGCTATAGCTTCTTGAACTTCCTAATACAAGGAAGAAGCGCACCATTGCTAACTCTTATAACTCATGATGAAAATGAAAGAAAAAAAACACTGCATATCCACGGAGTGAATGATGATGAGTGGGCGAAGCTCCGGAGGGAATCATCGGTGAACCGTGAATCTTCCGTGTAACTTGCACAGTCTCGCCGCTCTAAATCGAACGATTGACTTTCACCAATGACACGCGCCATATGTGACGTCATTACTATTTTATAACAGCGCCCTTCAGTATAATTGTGCCATCTCCCGCTTGAGGGGACGCTAGCACAAACGTGTTAGAAACGTGCAGTACTGTCTAGTAAGGGGGAGAGGCCACAGCGTCTTACATAGCCGTTTACACATGCCGGAACGTGCACCGCGTTTGCCGACGCCATCAGCGTTTATGAATACGGGGGTAAGGCGGAGAGGCCACGGCGTCTTACACCAGCTTCTTACACGGGCCGTAACGCGCTAGCACAAACGCGTTAGAAACGCGCACTTTCGTTAATGTTGGGTATTTATTGTCATCGTGGTGCGTGTATCCATGTCCGCTTCGTGGCGTAGTGGTTAGCGCCGCGCGTTCGGAAGCGAGGGGTCCCTGGTTCGATTACGTGCTACGGACACAACTTTCGGAATTTTTTTTCATAAAAGTAGACGTGGCTACCTACCACGACGACGACGACGACTACTACTACTACTACATACTAACAGAGGAGGGACAGACCCAGACCCTAAGGAGCTTCGCCCCTCAAAAGTTATTTGTACTCATCAAACATCGAACCACACTGCAGTTTGAACATTGGAGCCCAGAGGCGCATTTGTAAGCGAAAGAGCGCTGTGGACTCTCGGCTAAATACCGGCTGGAGGGGAACTGCAAGATTACTTTTTTGTCGCAACTAGGCAACCTGCCCATCTTTTAAGGGCGAAGCTCCTTAGGGTGTGGGTCTGTCCCTCCTTTGTAGTATGTAGTAGTAGTAGTAGTCGTCGTCGTAGTAGTAGGTAGCCACGTTTACTTTTATTAGAAAAAAAAATTCGAAAGTTGTGTCCGTAGCGCGGAATCGAACCAGGGACCCCGCGCTTCTGAACGCGCGGCGCTAACCACTACGCCACGAAGCGCACACGGACACACGCACCACGATGACAATAAATACCCAACATTAACGAAAGACTGCGCGTTTCTAACGCGTTTGTGCTAGCGCGTTACGGCCCGTGTAAGAAGCTGGTGTAAGACGCTGTGGCCTCTCCGCCTTACCCCCGTATTCATAAACGCTCCTCCACTTGAACTTGACTTGCCACCGCCTTCAACGCGTTCGCTCCTCGACTTGACTTGCCACCGCCTTGGGCAGCGCGTTCGAAACGCGTTGAAGGCGGTGGCAAGTCAAGTTCAAGTCGAGAAGCGTTTATGAATACGGGGGATATACTCTCTCAGCAGTCATGTGATGGCGTCGGCAAACGCGGTGCACGTTCCGGCATGTGTAAACGGCTGCGTAAGACGCTGTGGCCTCTCCCCCTTACTAGACTGCACGTTTCTAACGCGTTTGTGCTAGCGTCTCCTTAAGTGGGAGATGGTGCAATTATAATGAAGGGCGCTGTTATAAAATAGGAATGACGTCACATATGGCGCGTGTCATTGGTGGAAGTCCATCGTTCGATTTTGTGCGGCGAGACTGGGCGAATTACACGGAAGATTCACGGTTTACCGATGATTCCCTCCGGAGCTTCGTCCACTCATCATCATTCCCCCCGTGGATATGCGGTGTTTTTTTTTTCGGCATAAGTATTGAGAAAATATGGCTTTGTTCTATGTCCTAAACTTTGCCTATAAAAGTGTGTTTTTACTTGGTCGCACTCCGTGCCTAGTCGTCTGTAACTACCCATTGGACAACGAATTTATTTACGGAGGCTGTCCGGGAAAGAACCGAACGTCCAGAGCCGAGAGCAGACGTTCGACGGCTGATCAGAAGACGTAACAGTCTGGGCGATAGTTTATCGTTTGAACATCGTATGAAAATTGTATGAACATCCGCACAAAATCATCCGCGGACTTAATATGTCTGGTTCCGGACTGCAAAAGAACGTCCGCGAGACACCTGCCGAGTTTTTTCCAAAGTGCGCTGGATGCAGAATGTGTGCAGCAGAAATGCGCGCGGGCTGTTGTATCTGCCTGCATTTCTTTGTAGGAAGTAATTTAACCATTCTTAACCAATTTGTTCATGTGAGTTAATTATTTACTGAGAGGCCGTGTAATCTCTTTGTACATTTCTCGACTGGCAGTGCGCAGGGACCGCTGGACCAGTTACACCGTCATATGAAGATCGCACGATGAATTCATATTAGTTAGTATGCTTTGATGTAACCGAGATGGGTTCATTAAACACTACAGAAAAAGTAACGTGTTCAGGCACACGCTGTCTTGATAAACTGTGTGGCTTGACGCGGAGCACCGTACTTCATTGCTCTCCTTGCGTCAACGATATCTTTCTTTTTGTTGCATAATGAAATCAGGGACAGAACGTTTCATCGCCTGTATATTTTATATCTATAACTCTCTCAAATATCGCAGTTGATAAACCACGGACACCCCTAAGACATGTTTAACCCAGATAATAAAAATCTGGTTGCAAACAAAACGTTATCTTATGCGGCCTTCTCTTTTCTGCGATACAGAATTTATGCTTCCTACAAAATAAACTGTCATTCTTCCTATACCTGTTTTCGGCGTACCGTGCCTCTATGTTTCTTTACACACCGCGATAATGATAGTGATTGGCTCAACGTGTTGCCTAATTTAGGAAATACATAAACCATACCCTTCGTAATTTAAAAAAATGATTATTAAATAAAAGAACTTGGAAGCATCGTCGCGATCACGGGGCATGGGTTGCGAGCAGTCGCGAGCATCGCAAGCCACAAGCGAGATGATAATCTTACGGGGAAATATTAAAAGGGCTTACGTACAATATTTATGCAGCGACAGTGAGTGGCACCACAACCGCCGTGAGGTTCCGTATAGATGAAATCTTCGCCGCGCGCGGTATGCCCGAGCGGAAGCGTGCGGGGACGCACGCTGTCACGGAGAGCGAACGCACTCTACGCGCAAGCAAGGAAGCGGGAAGCGAGCGCCGGAGGGAGCGGGGGGGGGGGGCGCATTTCTACTCTGCCAACAACCGCGCTCGTCGCTCGCTCGCACCGCTTCTTATCTCCACACGGCCCTGACCTTTATGCGCTGTGCATTCGCCGCTCAGTTTCCGTTGAAGCGATAGACCGCACGTACCTTCGCCCGCTGCGGCGTATATGCGCTTGCTGCCAGCGTTTTGTCAGTCGTTGTCTGCAGTCATTCAGTGTGATCTATTCATGTTTGTTTGTGCGCGCTCACACCACAGTTAGTAATAGTCGGGCCACATTTTCCAACGCACGCTGCACATGCAATGCTGCCCGGGTCGGCAGTGCAGCGCTACAGGTGTGTCCCTTCGCACGCGCTGCCCACGGGCAGCGCTTCTCATCAACACCACCGTTTCACACGCGCCTTCTCGTGGTCATCGAGTCTCTCTTCATGTGGGTCTACTTACGCCGCAGCACACCTGCTTACTTAATCAGCTCATGTTTACTACAATTCGTATTGCTACCAAAGCCGCTCACCTTACTTCGTATGACATTGCTGTGTTGCTATCGCATTCATTGCTTCACCCTTAGGTCGAAACTGTGATTTTTTTTCGTCAGCACGATAGGTGGCCCTTAACATTACGCCCCGGCCGAGAAAGCACCGACTTGGTGCAGTCGAAGTACTACGGAAAGGTAAAGGTTCATTGCGTACACAGTGTTAATCAATGTTTTGGGACATATTAGGGCTTCAGGTGGACAACGTGCACGTTGTTGGTGCGGGTTTGAGCCGATGGGGACTAAGTAAATGAAGTGATTTCGTAGGTTACGCCGGTCACTTGGCGGCACACTTGATAGGAGCCGGTGTACGGGAACAGCAACTTGTCAGAAAGCCCTACATGGCACGCTAGGGACCAGAGGAGGATAAGGGACCCATGGGCAAAGTGGGTAGTCCTATGATGGCTATTGTATCGAGATTGCTGGTGGATCTGCGACTCCCTGAATCGAACGCAGGCAACTTGACGTGCATTGTCAGCACGGGGAATAACCTCGCGAGCATAATCGGTGCCTGGGCACGCGAAAGAAGGCACCAACATGTCCATGGGAAACGCAGGATATTGGCCGAACAAAAGAAAGGAGAATACCCAGTGCTTTCATGCCTTGACGACTTTTACGCGGATGTCACAAAAGGCAATGCACTGTCCCAAACAGGGTGCTCGGCGGACGCATACATTGCCAACATGTCGGTAATCATTCTGTTCAGTCGCTCCGTCAAGCCATTCGTCTGTGGAAGGTAGGCAGTGGTCACTTGATGCTGCGTCGAGCAACACCATGGAATGTACTTCATCACCATCAAAAGAAACTGTCTACCTGGTTGGTTAAGAGTTGCTGAGGTGCCCGTCCGCGGAGAATGACGTTATGGGGCCGAAGCTGCAGCTGTCATAATATTAGGAGCCACACGTCCTGCGGACGAAAAAGAAGTTGCATAGCAGTCCAGAAAGAGGACCAGCTGTACCCTGCACCTCCTCCTAAGATGTTACGGGGCGATGTCAAAAGGTCACAGGCCTGCGCGGCACATGCAGCACAGTCACAGCGCAAGCTGGTGGAGCGGCACAAGAGTAGCTCCAATTTCGGCACCACACACACCAGGGTCTTCGCGACAGTCTCTTCGCCTCGTTTTGACGAGAACGATCTCAACTGTCCGCGCGGCGTCGACGGCGAGTTGCGGCTTGTAATTCTCTCTGCACAGCAGTCTGCTGAGCCCGATGATGCCTGGTTGTAGGGGCGCACGTAGCTCTACGATTCGCTTCTGCAACAGCGGTTTGTACCTTGCGAGGAGACGCCATAACGTGTACCGAAGAGGTATCCAGAATACGTGGCGCACATCTCACATCGGAATCGCGTTGAGTGCGCGCGTCGTCTGAGTCGTACCTCTTCGTCTACGCCTGCGCACGCTGCGTTTGCACGCACCATTACTAGATGGCGCCACCATACTGGCGGACGCTGGGGATCGCGTTTTCTTTTTTTTATTGCGCGCCTCCTCTGAATCCCATGTCGTCGTCTGCGCCTGCGCGCGCTGCGTTTCCAGGCGCCATACCTAGATGGAGCCACCCTACTGGCGGAGGCTCGGGTCGTCTATAGAGAGCATTTATAAGGCACTTTTCCTGCTTCCCGATAACAAGCGCTTGCGTGGCTAAAGTATCTGGCTCCCACGCAGCGGGCGTGGGTTCGAACCTGGCGGGACCCAGGTACTTTTTTCGCATTTCCGGCGATAGCGGTTATGGTGGCGGTGGCGGACACAATCGCGAACCGAAATGGCTATTGGAATGTGCCCGTAACAACTTACGCTGTAGAAGGGTTTATGTACAATATTGACACACTGACAGCGAGCAGCACCACACCAACAACGATGGCGCGCCGGGGCACTGCTCGTCCTCTTTCCCGTCTGCTATGCAAGTTTTTTCCTCCGCAGGATAGGCGGCTCATAACAGTATGAAAGCTGCGGCTTCGGTTTACACTCACATTCCCGTGCATTTTGTACGTGTAGCATTTTGTCTGTTTGTGGGCTCTCCGTGGAACCGGGCCTTCGTCGTTCGTTTTTTTTTTTTCTCGCACCTATCGAGAAACTGAAGTTGTCGAGGTACTTCAGTACTGGTGCTTGCTTCTGGCAACAAAGTGAGTATTCTTTCTTTTACATGTGTTGTTTCGAAATGTAGTGATTCGCCAATGGCGAGCGGTGCGATAGTGGCATGTTCGGGCTAAAGTGTACTAGCAAATGTAACATGGGACGGCCGAAGAAGTACAAGACTCCCTAAGAACACGCCGCTCAGCTCGAAGCTCGTCGTGCCGCCAGCCGAGAACGAATGCGACGATTGCGTGCTAACCTTGCAAAACTTAGCGGAGCGTAGCGAAACTGGAAGAAGCTAGGTGATCACCAGCTCCGCTGTTTCTCCAGCCTTGCACAACTTATTGCAAGATGGGCAATTTTTTTTATGTTAGCCGGTGACTGCATAGATGCACTCTGATAACCAACTGTTGCAAAGCTGGAGAAAAATTATACAAGGCAAATTATTTCGCAGGTATTTGTCACCGTTTCAACTTACAAAACAAGCATGATAATCTTTTATGGACGTCTCTTTGTGGCACAACTGTATTAGAAAATACTTCTCCGTGTGCAGTGCCAATCTCATTTGTACTAATGCATATTCAGTGTTTGTTACAAACTAATGGAGCATATAATCTATTCTCACATTGCAACGTTTCTAACATCAGCAATTTTTTAAGTCCTAATCAACATGGTTTTCAGAAAGGCATGTCCTGCGAGACTCAAATAGATCTCTTCGTTAATGACATAAACTCACATATTGATCAAAACGTACCTATATATGTCCTCTTTCTAGATTTCCAAAAGGCATTCGACAAGGTTCCTCATGAACGACTCTTCCTAAGGCTATCGTGTCTAAATATTAACCCTTTTGTTCTCGCATGGATAGGAAACTTTCTGACTAACCAGCAACAGTTTGTTTTCGGTAACCAATGCTCGTCTAATGCATCACCTGTGATCTCAGGCGTGCCGCAAGGCCGTGTCCTAGGACTACTACTCTTCTCAATATACATTAATGACTTACTGAGAGGTTGTTCTTCGAAAATTCGTTTATTCGCTGATGATTGCGTAATCTATCATCCTATTTCTAACGACGCTGATTCTCGTTCTCTCCAGAGCGGACCTTAACATCAAGACCTGGTGTAATAATTGGCTAATGTCTCTCAACATCATGAAAACGTCACTACTTACTTTCCACCGCCGCCAATAATTTATTTCAGCTAAATAATTTAACACTGGTTCTGAAATATGTGCCGTTAGTTCCTATAAGTATTTAGGTGTTAAATTGTCCAGTAGCTCGGTTGGTCTATGCCTATGGCTATCTATGTCTTATTCCCCCCTCAGTAAAAGTACTAGCATATTTGACACTCGTACGAGCGAAATTGGAATAAGCATGCTCAGTGTGGGACCCATACCAATCTAACCTGGCAACAGCACTTGAATCCATACAGAATCGCGCAACAAGGTTTATTCACTGCGACTACTTGTACCACACTATCGTCACTAAACTTAAGTCATCTCTGAAGCTTCCAACACTCGAGCACCACCGTAAAACAGCAAGGCTATGTCTCCCTTACAAATTTTATCACTCGCTGCTTCACCAGACCGACATCATATCTGCGCATCGCACTTGATCCTGTAATAGCCATTCAAAGGCTGTTTATCCCCCTCCAGCTCGCACACTCGTTCATCTTTGCGTTTTCTTCGTTCAAACAGCGAAAGACTGGAATTACCTACCTGCTGAAGTGGTGCACCACTCCAGTCATTCAAAGGTTAAGACATTCATTGAAAGTATATCTTACTAGTTATGCCCACCCTTCATGTAAAACGCGGGAGGGGTGTTTGGGGTATAAATGAATAAATAAACAATTAAATAAATAAACAAATACATAAATAAATAAATATTCGAGTCGCTGCAGTGCATAAAGGCAGAACAACGAATCCGCAAGCGCCTTTAACGAGCATATTAATTTATAAAGAGCTCTCACTCGCGCTATTATTAAATCACGGGAATCGACGTGCCAAGTAAACATTTTTCGTTTTCTGAAGCGGGAAAATATTTATGAAACAAGAAAAAAAAAAAGACGGCAGTGTCATTGATGCTGATGTTTAAGCATCAATGAATCTGATTGTAAAGCAGTCAGTCACTTTCCTTCCAGCTGGTAAGAAAGTGGTTGCTTTCAAGTATGAATTGCGCAAGCTACTTGCTTCGCGACGATTCGCAGCGCGGCAGTAGACGGTAGCAGACGACGAAAGAGCTCCGCCCCCAGCGCTCACTGTGCCTGCGCGACACTCGTTGCAGCTGCCGGCCGGCGGTGGCGCCGAGAAGAAAAAAAAAATTAAATTATGGGTTTTTACGTGCCAAAACCAGTTCTGCTTATGAGGCACGCCGTAGTGGGGGACTCCGGAAATTTGGACCACCTGGGGTTCTTTAACGTGCACCTAAATCTAAGTGCACGGGTGTTTTCGCATTTCGCCCCCATCTAAATGCGGCCGCCGTGGCCGGGATTCGATCCCGCGACCTCGTGCACAGCAGCCCAACACCATAGCCACTGAGCAACCGCGGCGGGTGGCGCCGAGAAGAGGCCAGGCGCTCCGTTGTTCCCTTTAACAGTGGACCGCTCTGCACATCCTGCCCGCCGTCAGCATGCTACAGAACAGGACCGCGAGGCAGACATTAGGTGATAAAGCCGAAAGGCCCTGTAGCTCTTGCCGATGCTGCTCGAAATCATTGAGTCATCTCTATTCATGTGCATCTGAGCAACTTTATGCAGTGCGTATTTACTTATCCTCCTCATGTTTACTGCTATTCATACTGCCAATAAAGATACGAGCTTCAACCCGTGTTATACTCTAACACATTTCTATAACAATCTTTAATTAGCCCTGCTATGGAAACTTTGATCTTTAAATAAATAAATGAATTAAATGGTACATAAGCCGGATTCGGACAGAGGACGTCTAGCACAGAAGCCGTATCCTGCAAGGATTACGCCACGGACGCTTTTCCCGTATAACGGCGTGCCGCATAATGATATCGTAGTTCTGACATGTTAAATTTGTTTCTTAATTACTTATAATAAATGTTTAAATTATGCAAAATTCATAATTCGTCATCAAACGTCAAAATGTCCCGAAGGTTGTCAGTGACAAAAGTCGCAGTTTCTCCAGAAAGGCGAAGCATCAATTGCGATAGCAAATTCACTAGTAGACTGTACGCAGTAAGGATAGTAGATTTATGGGCTGCATAAACTTAGAGACGTTCGCTTACTAACTGAAGCATGGTGTCAGCGCACACAAGCAAACATGAATAGATCACACTCGACTACCGCAGACAAGCACTGTCAAAACTCTGGCGTCAGTAAGCGCGGCAGGAGCAGTGACCGTGTGGTCACTGCTCCTGCCGCGCTTACTGACGCCAGAGTTTTGAGCAGTGACCACTGCTGCAGTGACCACTGCAGCAGTGACCACTGCGGCAGGAGCAGTGACCGTGTGGTCACTGCTCCTGCCGTGTGGCACATGTAGTCGTGGAAGGTACGTGTGGTCTATCGTTTCAACGGGCACTGAGTGGTTACAGCGCATACAAAGGTCAGAGCCGTGTGGGGATTGCTTTCAAGATACGGCGTGCGCGACAGCCCTCAGCCGCGTAAAGTACAAGTACGCAATCCTAGCAGAGTAGAAGCCGCGCACCCTGTCTCCCGCGCTGCCCTCTCGCTTTCCTGCTTTCGCGTGGGAGATTGAGTCGCCAGTTCCATTTGCGCCCGGTCGCAAGATACGCATTTAGTGGCGCAGCTAAACGTCGCCTCCTCCCCCTCCCTCCCAACGCCCCACGGCCTTTCGCACGACCGGAAACGTCGTGTTTGCTTTCCTCCGTGCGCTCGCTGTATGCGCGAGCGAACGCGCGCGCCCCTCGCGCGCTTTCACTCGCACATACAGCATACGGCGCGCGGCGACATGCTTATCGCCGTTGGACTTTATAGGAAACCTCACGGCGACGACGACGGCGACGGCAGGAATGCACTTGGAGTGTCCATATAATTGCTGTCACAATAATAATTTTAGGACGACGCTTTTCCTGCTCTTACTCGAGGAGTGACGCGTTACAGCGCCGTGCGCAGTGACTTCACCCCTACTCACCTCTAAATCGCTCAGGAAGGCATTTTCTTTGATCGACTTAAAGCGGAGGTTGAATCGTCTATAAAATGTTGGTTTTTGTGAATATGTTTTCGCGTGCCATTCTTATCACCACTTCCTCGATGCTGCCTTGAGATGCGTAGCTGACTCCTACTCAGCATAACAAATAGCGCCAATGGCGTCGGCGACAGATACTTTCTCTCTATTTTATTAACAAGGTCGAACAAAGTGCAGTCAGGGATTGTAGCTGCGACGGCACGGATGATGGAAATAGAGATCGCGAAAGTCGTTGAGTCTGGCGAAAAGCTTGGCTTGAAGGCGTGGAGCTCAGATCATGTGCAGTCGAGGAAGCAAGGATAGCACGTGTGGACCAAGCGCGAGCACGCGACAACGAACGCGAGGTGTTTCATGCTCAACGCAAAGTATGGGGGCTTCAACATAGCGGCTCGAGTTAGACCACGTTACTGTGGACCGCGAATAACATTAGCAAGAATTGTGCGGAGGAAATTGGTGATGGAAAGGTGTCACGAGACTCAAACTAGATGTCTGCGGTTATGGCGCGGTGTGGAGTACAATTGGCAGTTGGATGCCACGGAAGCCCTATTCGCGCTTATTCGCTCCTAGCATATATGAAACAGCATGTACTTCGAGTATCCTGGGATGGTCTTCGATTACTACAACCATCCCGTTTGTAGCGTTCCTTACTGGAAAAAGTCTCAACCCTGCGCGACACGCACAGCACAGTCACAGCGTAAGCTAGAGGAGCAGCTCCATCGTCGCGTCATTTCCACGAGAACAATCTGAACAGCCCGCCCAGCCTCGATAGACGAGGCAACCTAAAGTTTGCCCGCGCGGCACCAGCGCCGAATACTCTCCTGGCGGAAGGATGGAAGTGTCGAAGGTCGTCGATGGGCCAGCGCGCGCCCGTGTTGTCTACGGCGCGAGCGATCGTGCGCGTTCTTTTCGCGACCGCGAGCGTGACCTCATGAACCAGGAAAGGTGGCACGCAATACTGATGCATTGTTGATTGCCACAACTGCCACGAAAGGTCGAAAGCCGCCCGTGAGGTCCTACAGAATTGTGGGGAGGTGGTACGAGAAGGACAGACGACAAGCGTGGATAACTGCTGTGCGCCGAGACAAGTAAGTCACGTACTTTCGCATTCGCGTGCAATATCACGGCCGCTTGATAAAAACGCAGTGTAATATGCCTGTATTTAGCGCATGGCCGTTTGTTTATATGTGTCGCGTAGTTGAATCGTACTGTGACATCTGCCGTGTTAGCTTAGCGGTAAATGCATATGTGTTGCGCCGCTAAGCTCGATGAAGCGAGCTCGATTCCTAGCCACGGCGGCCACATTTCGATGGGGACGAAATGCAAGAATACACTTGTTACGTGTACTTTGATTTTTGTGCACGTTAAAGAACCCCCGGTGGTCAAAATTATTCCTGAGACCGTCCATTACAGCGTGCCTCATAATGATATAGTGGTTTTGGCACGTAAAACCCCCGTATTTAACTGTTCGTTCACTCGCGATCGGCAAGGACGAGGTCAAGAGAATTATATTCCTTTTCAAACGCTGCAACTTAAATTCCTAGTTAAACAGGCAACAAAAAGGTCCGCGCACTACTTGTCTTTTGTGTGATGGTAATCCGTATTTATTGCAAGCTGCGGCCATCGCGTGCGTTTGTAAGCGGTACATCGGAAAGCAGCTGCTAGAAACGTGCGCATCATGTTTGTTGCTTGGCCATGCTTTCTAGGTTCACAATATGCAAGCATGCTTTAAAGTAATTGTCACCTTGCACATTCTTCCTGCTTCACTCTTCCTGCCAATAATCTTCGTTTCGTGTAGTAGCCAGCCATCGGTGTGAGCTTACTTTTAGCTGCGGCGGGGCATTCGCCCGACAAGAAAGTAGTTTTGCTTTGATGAGGCATGTATAGCTAATTCTTGCTAATTCTCCCAAGGTAATGGCCGATGACCGTGATCTGGGTTCATTTCGCGGAGCAGTTTGTACGAGCGATTTCTCATGAGCAGTGAAACGGAGTGCTCACTAATGCAATAAGTCGCCATGTCTATAACATCTGGATTGAATAAGGCATGATATACATTAAATATTTCTACAGCATTATATAAGGCATTACGCGCATATGTAGTACGTATACATCGTTAATTAATTTTATTGGCTCATTGGTGCTTAATACATGTGTGCTTTCTGTGCTGACAGTGCGGATGCCACTCCCTGGGAGCCAAAATGAGAGCAGCCGCGTGTACGCGCCCAGCTGCCAACGAAACCAACGGCAATCCTCACCGTCTCTGCACATCTCTGCAAGCATGCATGACCGTTTTGTGGCTGCACCAAAGAGAAATAAAAGTGACTAAATTACGGCACTCGGTGTGTACCTCTAACCCGATGTCGTACAAAATCTTGTTGGGCACCTCCGACACGCACTTGGCTTTCACTGCCACATCACCGCCCACAATTAGTTAAACGCCATACACGTGTGGAAGCAGACGCTCTCTCTTATTGGGGTTGCCGCCACGAAAAAAAAAAAGCTGTTGGCGTCGGCAACCGTCTTGAAACCACACTGCAGTCTTTGCATCTCTGTTCAGCAAGCAGGTGATCTGCCGCCGTCGAAAACGGAGCGCCGTGAGCACGAGCAGCGAAGGAAAGCGCGGGCGAAACAATGTAAACAAAGCGGAGACTGCACCACGTCGCGACCGTGCTTCTTGACATTTCCAGATTGGGGGCGCTGTCAGGAGGCGCTGTAGCGCCTTCTGACGATTATTTTCCCGTCTATGGCGAGCTGCGATTTGTGCTGCTCTCTGCACAGCGGTTTTCTGAGCCCGATGTTGCCTGGTTGGAGCCGCACGCGTAGCTCTACGATTCGCTTTTGTAGCCACGATTCGTAGCTTACGAGCAGGCACCATAACGTGTACCGAAGAGTAAACAAAGGTATCCAGACAACGTGGCGCACGTTGCTTTAGCAGAAGGCCTTAAGTTGAAGGCCTTAAGCAGAAGGCCTTAACTGCTTTGAAAAAAACAAAGGTGTACCTTCAAGAAGGTACACGTCGAACCTAAAAAGGTCAAAGATAAAGCAAAAAAACTGTTGATAGAATTGAATCTCGAGTGACTCTATAGCACAGTAAACAAAAGCCAGGGATTCAACCTTGAGGTTTTCTTCACGATAAAAACCCATAAACCTGAGCAACCTTTGCGTACAATTGTGTCTGAGAGGAACAAACACATGGCAACACGTAGTCTCCGGTTATCTACAGAAGAACTCAACAGGGCTCCGGGTGGAGGACCCATTCAAAGTAACGAACTTGGAAGAAGTCGTTAACGTTTTTTTGGCAAGAGAGGGCGCATCCACTATGCACAGCCTTCAGCGTTAACGTCACAGATTTATATTATTCGCTCCCCCCAAAACAGCTAATTAAGGAAATCAACGGCTGCATTATGGATAACGATGAGATAAAGATTAGGAATGAGATCGGCGTCCTTGTTCAGTCATTTCTAGAGCTCTTGGTTTTTTCTTTAAAATCGACGTTCATTATCTGGGATGGCGGCGTTATGATTCAGACGTAGGGGGTTTGCATAGGATCTCAGGTTGCACCAATTTTAAGCGAGATTTTTCTCGGCAGTGTTGACCGGGTGCTCGAGAACGTCTTCAAGGGGAACAATTATCAAGTGCTTTAGATTCTTTGATGACTACCTAGTAATTGTTAGATCGCTAACAAGTTCCAAAGACATCGACGGTATTGTCGCAGCCTTTGATCAAACCAAAATGGTTCTCGGCTTTACCCATGAGCTGCTGACGAATAATGAAGTTCAATTTTTGGATTTACTGTTAAGATTTACAACACAGCATATTTTGTTGGCAATATAACATCAGAACAAGAAAACTAGTTTTAAATTACGCGTCGGCACACTCCAAACTAGTGAAAAGAGGCATTGCTACGACAAGTTTAGGATCCGCACTTAGAAAGTCCTGCCCCCATCTCGCTAATACCAGCTTTTCACGAGAGAGTAAATCTTCTAGAGAAGGCTGGCTTTCCAAAATCTATTATCGGACCAGTATGTGAAGGGCTTGTAAAGAAAATAAAAAAGGGGGACCACCCAAGGAACTGATCGAAACCGGAAGGAAGTTTGCTGTCATTCCTTATGTTCATCAGATGGGGCATGGGTTAAAAAAGGCAGCCATGAAATATGGCGTTCAAGTTATTTTTTCTGCTAAGAACTCGTTAAACAGTATTTGCCCTCGTGTTAATAGACATAAGCAGGCGTCCAAGGCCATTTGCCGTATCAAGCACACAGAACAGCCAATGGCATGTGCAGTGGGAGTTGTACACATCATTACACTTTCATGCGGCAAAAAATATTATGGGCAGACGGGGCGCTGCATTTGAACCAGTTGAAATCTGGCCGCGCAGTGTAGAAATTGCCCATGCAAACTCGTGTTTGAAAAATCTGAAATACTGCATAAAAATAGAAACCAAATGAACCGCGAGATTGCAGAAACCTACTACATGCATGCTAACTCAGGCGCATGTGTCAGCCAGACCCCTATATTTTTGCACGATAAAGAAACTAAATTTTTGGATGGCAAGATAGGCTGCGAACCTGTCGCCACTTGTACGCGTCACATGTTCATATTTTGTGTGTGTATATATTGTTACACTGCTTTGCACAATATTGCTACATGACGAGGAAGAGGAGCACGAGCTGGAGGGCTGAAGAAGACGACGATTCAGTGACTGACAGGTTGTGGCAATCATTTTCAATTGTGTAAATATTGTAAATATATTTTCCCGTCTTCCTTCTTCCCTTCGTCACATATTTGGTGGAGGTGCGGGGTACTACTGTGCACGACGGAGCTCCGCAGCGGACGTAGCCTGGCCACTAACAACATGACGACCGCTGGAGCCGGTGCTGGGACAGCCGCCATGCCGACAGGACCAACCGCTACCCCAACGCCGACGGTCATCTTGTTCGAGCCCCGCGACCCAGGCATGTTTTCCGGGACCGACAACCTTGACGTCGATGAGGGGCTCCAAATGTACGAGCTTGTCAGCGCCCATAGCAAGTGGGATCCAACTGTAATGCTGGCAAACATAATTTTCTACCTGCAAGGCACGGCACGGGTCTGGTTTAGAAACCACGATGAAGAGTTGACTAGCTGGGAGCAATGCAAGCAAAAGCTCCGCGAGTTATTCGGCAAGCCTGTTGGCCGTCAGCGAGCTGCGCAAAAGCAGCTCGGGTCTCGCTTCCAGACGTCGACCGAATCATACCTGACATGCATCCAGGATGTTCTCGCCCTTTGCCGCAAGGTTGACGAGCGGATGTCGGAAGAAGACAAAGTCGACCACGTACTGAAGGGCATAGCGGACGACGCTTTACATCTGCTCGTATATAAGAATTTTTTCACCATCGACGACGTCATTATCGAATGTCGACGCTTCGAAGAAGCAAAAGGTCGTGCACACCAATTCACGCGTCTTCCAAACACAGCTGCTACGTCGTCGTGCGAGGATCTTCACTCTTCGCATCAGCCGCCAACGTCCGAGAGCCTCGTTCGTGTCGTTCGGCGAGAGATCGAAGCCGCGGCACCGGTTGGCTTCCAGACCTATGCTACCGATTCTCGACGGACAATTTCTCTCGTGCAGTCTGTCGTACGCGAAGAGTTGGCGAACCTTGGCATTCAGTCTGTCTGTTCTGTCAACCGATCGGATACCTACGCCTTCCCAACAATCCCTGGATGGATGGATGGATGGATGGATGGATGGATGGATGAGGCTCAACCCTTTAAATCGGGCGGTGGCATACGCCACCTAGCCATGGCTATTAACATAATTTGTACTTTGTGGTGGGTGAAATTTCACCCCTGCCTTAATTTTATCCACCAATCAGATAACCTCTGTTTGGTTATTTCTACCCGCTTAAAGTCTATTTTGCCTTCACTGTCCCTAAACCCCAATGCTTTGAAAAAATCAGCCCCGTTGCCTTGCACTGTAGGGTTAAGCCCCTTACAGAAAAGTATGAGGTGTTCAGCCGTTTCCTCTTCTTCTCCACACGCACAGCACAACGTGTCTATACCTTGGTACTTGACTCGGTACATCTTAGTCCGCAATACTCCCGTCCTGGCTTCAAACAACAAAGAGCTTCCCCTAGAATTATCGTAGATATTTTCTTTGGCAATTTCTTGCTTGAAAGTTCGGTATGTGCCCAGTGCTGATTTCGTCTGCATCCCTATTTTCCACAGACCCCTCTCTGTTTCCTTAACCTTTTTCTTAACCGCTGTTTCCTGGTTTGCACCCCTCCTGCAGTCCAAATATTTGATTGACAGTTTTCTGGTCAGCTTCCTCCATTTTGTATCAACATTCCTCATGTACAAATAACTGAAAACTCTCCTTGCCCACCGCTTTTCTGCCATCTCTCTCAATCGCTCCTCAAATTCTATCTTGCTGCTGGCTTCCCTGCCCTCGAATGACGTCCATCCCATGTCACCCTGTACCCCCTGATTTGGTGTATTTCCGTGTGCTCCCAGAGCCAGTCTACCTACCCCTCGCTGCTTAACTTCCAACCTTGCTCGAACCTCTGATCTCATGCACAGGACCGCATTGCCGAAAGTCAAACTAGGGACCATCACCCCTTTCCAAATCCCTCTCACCACTTCGTACCTATTGTAATTCCACAGTGCCCTATTTTTCATCACAGCTGCATTTCTGCTACCTTTAGCCGTCACATATTTTTCATGTTCCGTTAGGTACTCAGCCCCATTGTTTATCCACACTCCAAGATATTTGTACTTATCCACCACCTCCAGCGTAACCTCCTGTATCCTATGCTCGCTGCCCTGATTATCATTAAAAGTCATGACTGCCGATTTTTCTTTACTAAACTTCAGACCTAAGCTATCTCCCTCTTTACCACAGATGTCCATTAATCTCTGCAAGTCTTCCTTGCTGTCAGCCACAAGTACAATGTCATCTGCATACAGCAGTCCTGGTAATGACTGTTTAATCCATTCTCCCTGCTTGAAATAGGAAAGGTTGAAGCCAAGTCCGCTCCTCTCTAATTTTTTCTCTAATCCTTGTAAATACAGCATGAACAACAGAGGTGACAGAGGGCACCCCTGCCTAAGCCCCTGCTGTATCTCTATAGGCCCAGATACCTTGTTTTCCCATTTATAAGCACCCTGTTACTTTTATAGATATCTTTTAAAAGATTTCTTACTCCATCTTCCACCTCTAGAGTGCCCAGTATGTCCTACAAATCCTTTTGGATTACACTGTCATAGGCTCCCTTGATATCCAGAAAGGCAAGCCATAGGGGCCTGCGTTCCTTTTCTGCTATTTCAATACACTGTGTCAATGAGAACAGATTATCTTCTAACCTTCTTTGTTTTCGGAACCCATTTTGTAGTTCCCCCAGCACCTCCTCGCTCTCCACCCATGCCTGCAGTCTGTCCTTTATAATCTGCATCACCACCCTGTAAACCACTGACGTCACTGTTATGGGACGGTAGTTGTTTATGTCGGCTTTGTCCCCCTTTCCCTTATATATCATGCTCATCCTGCTCAGTCTCCACCCGTCAGGGGCTTTACCGTCCATTATCATTTTGCTCACTGCCTCTCTTAATGCTTTCTTAGATTTTGGGCCCAATGTCTTTATCAACATAATTGGGATGCCATCAGGACCTGTCGACGTGCTACTAGGAACCCTCTTCTCTGCCCTTTCCCACTCGCTTTGTGCCAGTGGAGCCACTGCACTGACTAGTCCATCCTCACCTGATTGAGCACATGCTATGTTTCGTTCTTTAAACGCAACATAGCATGTGCTATGCCAGTACATAGTACATAGTACATAGCATGTGCTATGCCATGTGCTACGCCAGTACCCCTCTCGGCCTTTTCGCAACCCAGCGGAATGGCGAACGTCCGATGACAGGCCGATTTGCTTCAACTGCCGACGCGTCGGCCACATTTCCCGTCACTGCCGCAATACCTGGACCTCATCGCAATATCAGTCTGCGTCCCCGTCTTACCACCGCTCACCAGGTACTCGACCACCGCCGGAAGATTCCACAGAGCCATACTACTCTACTCAGGCGTCCGCATCTACACGGCAGAGTCGTTCACCCTCACCACGACGTCCCCTGTCTCGCTCACCCACCATTCGCCGTTCTCCGTCCCCCATGTACCGGCGCTCTACGGGAAACTGACGGGTGCAGCTCCGAGGGGTGACGCTGCTAGATCGACCCGGACTACAATACCTCTACTGACCTTACCGACGGATAGAAATTTACTTGATGTGTATATGGATGGTGTCCCTGTTACTGCTCTGCTTGATACCGGTGCGCACATCTCTGTGATGAGCGACCAGCTTTGTCGACGGCTCACTAAAGTCCTGACACCTGCGGCGTCCTGTGTTGTGTGAGTCGCTGATGGAAGAACACTGGCCACAATAGGAATGTCTGTCGCTAGTGTGGGCGTCGTTGGCCGCCAAACATCTGTATTATTTACTGTTATTCGATAGTGTCCCCATGACGTTATTCTAGGCCTTCATTTTCTATCCGCTCACACCGCACTTATCGACTGCTCCGCTGGACTTGTTCAACTCGATTTGCCTTGCCCTGACCCACCCGAGGAAGTTCCCAGCAGACTATGCTCAATTGAGCACATTCGACTCCCCCCACAAGCCATGACCTGCGTCCTCCTCTCCGCCGCTCCACCTGTGCCTGACGGTGACTATATTGTTTCTCCTCTCACGGACGTCCTCCTTGCCCATCACGTTGCTCTTCCGCACACCGTCGTCACTATCACCAACAACTCCACCAGCCTTCCCCTCGTAAACTTCGGAATTGGGGTCCACTTCCTCCCGCAAGGCCTAGCCTTGGGTACGATGTCCTCCTCCCAAGATTACCAGTTATCAGCCTTGACTGCTGATGTTACGTCGTCTGCCCTTGACTCTGCATCTTCTTTGCCGGCTGTCTATCCGGAGTTAACCAACATGATTACTCCCGATATTCCGCCACACCACGCCGACCAGCGACGCCACCTGCTTGCCTCGTTCAGCGACATTTTTGACCTGCATGGTCGCCCTTTAGGCCATACCTCTCTCACGACACACCGTATTGACACCGGTGACGCACACCCTATGCACGGGCGACCATACCGCGTGTCTTTGCATGAACGACAAGTCATTCACACGGAGGTCGAAAAGATGCTCTCTCGAGGTATCGTCGAACCGTCATCCAGTCCTTGGGCGTCCCCTGTCGTTCTAGTTAAAAAGAAGGATGACACCTGGCGCTTCTGCGTGGATTACCGGCCCCTCAACACGATCACAAAGAAAGACGTTTATCCTCTACCACGCATTGATGACACCCTCGATTGCCTCCACGGTGCGAAGAGCTTTTCTTCCATCGACCTTCGTTCCGGCTACTGGCAGATTGCCGTCGACGACTTGGACCGCGACAAGACGGCCTCTATGACGCACGACGGCTTATACGAGTGCGAAGTCATGCCGTTCGGCTTATGTAATGCTCCAGCTACATTAGAACGCATGATGGACACACTCCTGCATGGCCTGAACTGGTCCATCTGTCTTTGTTACTTAGACGACGTCATCATTTTTGCTCCTACATCGTCGCACCTGGAGTTCCTCTCGCTCGTTCTTTCTGCTTTTCGCACTGCTGGCCTCCAACTTAATTCCTCTAAATGCCACTTCGGCCGCCGCCAAATTGCTATCCTCGGTCATGTTGTTGACTCATCTGGTGTGCGCCCAGACCCGCACAAAGTTCGTGTCGTACAGAACTTTCCTGTACCAACCTGTACTAAAGATGTCCAGAGCTTCGTGGGTCTGTGCTCATACTTCCGCCGCTTCGTGCGCAATTTTGCGGAAATCGCGCGTCCTCTTACTGTTCTTCTGAAGGCAGACGTTTCATTTTCCTGGGCCCTGCGCAGGCAACCGCCTTCTCGAAGCTTATCTCCCACCTGACGTCTCAACCCATCCTGGCGCACTTCGACCCGTCTGCTCCTACAGAAGTCCGCACTGATGCTAGTGGTCATGGAATCGGTGCCATTTTACGCCAACATCAGCGAGGTCACGACCGCGTGATTGCATACGCCAGCCGTCTGCTTTCTCCCGCTGAGCGTAATTATTCCATCACTGAACGTGATTGTCTTGCGCTTGTCTGGGCGGTGGCGAAATTTCGCCATGATCTATATGGTCGCCCATTTAAGGTCACCACAGACCACCATGCACTCTGCTGGCTTTCGTCCCTTAAAGACCCTACCGGTCGCCTAGGGCACTGGGCGCTACGCTTACAGGAATACTCGTACACAGTTGCCTACAAGTCCGGCCGTTTACACCAAGACGCTGACTGCTTGTCCCGCCATCCAGTCGACCCTCCTGATGTTCCTACGACCGATGCTTCTGTATTTTCGCTATCTGATTTTGCTGAACTCGCTACCGAACAGCGCCGAGATGCTTGGATGCTTGTCCGAGATGCTTGTCCATGATTCCATGCTTGGGATCATGGACAAGCTCACATCTGGGTCAAGCGATTCCTCCCTTCGCTTGTTCGTACTCCAGGACGGCATTCTACATCGGCGCAGCATGCACCCTAGCGGACCTGAGATGCTACTTGTCATTCCCCGGCATCTTCGTACCACAGTTCTGTCCCAGCTGCACGATGTACCAACTTCTGGTCACCTTGGGGAATCTCGTACGTACGACCGTGTCCGCCGACGATTCTTTTGGCCTGGTCTGTACCGATCTGTCCGCCGCTATGTAGCTTCGTGTGAGTTATGTCAGCGCCGGAAGAAGCCATCTGCGCTCCCTGCTGGTCGACTCCAACCTCTTGACGTTCCTGCCGAACCCTTCACTCGCGTTGGTGTAGACCTCCTGGGACCTTTCCCTACATCTACCTCCGGCAATAAGTGGATTGCCGTCACAACCGAATAAACAACTCGGTTTGCGATCACCAGAGCCCTCCCAACCTCCTGTGCAACAGACGTAGCCGACTTCCTGTTGCACGACATCTTTCTTCACCACGGCGCTCCTCGTCAACTTCTTACCGACCGGGGTCGCTACTTCTTCTCTACAGTTGTGGACGACTTGCTCCGCTCCTGTTCTACCAAACACAAACTTACTACTGCATACCATCCGCAGACGAACGGTCTTACTGAGCGGCTTAATCGAACAATAATGGACATGGTCTGCATGTATGTCTGATGACCATCGTTACTGGAATACTGCTCTCCCTTTTGTCACATTCGCGTACAATTCCTCGCGCCACGACATTGCCGGTTACTCGCCATTTTATTTGTTGTATGGCCGCGATCCCGTATTGCCTTTTGACACAATACTGCCTACCCCTCAAGAGCCCGCGTCTGAGTATGCCCGCGACGCCATTGCCCGAGCCGAAGAAGCACGCCAAGTTGCTCACCATCGCCTTTGTGCTTCCCAGATCAAACAAAAGCATTTATGACTGTCGTCACCGTGACGCTGACTATGCTCCCGGGGATCTTGTCCTTCTATGGTCTCCGACCCGCCGCGTCGGCCTCTCTGAAAAACGAATGTCTCGCTATTCCGGTTCTTATCGGGTCCTTCGCCCGGTGACCGACGTGACCTACGAGATCTCTCCGGTCACACCTACTACTCGCTCCCTCCAGACTTCCCATGACATCGTTCATGTCAGCCGCCTGAAATGCCACTAGTCCTCTTCTACCTTGGAAGCACCGGGACGGCGCTCCCACGCCGGGCGGACATATGTTACACTGCACTGCACAATATTGCTACATGACGAGGAACAGGAGCACGAGCTGGAGGGCTGAAGAAGACGCTTCAGTGACTGACTGGTTGTGGCAATCGTTGTCAATTGTGTAAATATTGTAAATATATTTCCCGTCTTGCTTGTTCCCTCCGTCACATATATATTCACTTGTTCGAAAATAATAAATCAGTTGTCAGTAAGCGCTCGTATCGTCTCTTCCTCTGTACTTCGTCCGGGTAGCGCTGGCCACCCCTAAGAAACATGTTCAGTTGTCAACTCGCCCAGCTTGCTGTGTTAATCTAGAAGTTAAGTTTAGCTCAGAGAAATCATAAATTATGATCTTCACTGAAGAGATGAGTAAATTGATGAGTAGTAAAGAAGTAAATGTGGTGTAAGTTCAACAGCAAGTCATAGCCATCATCAAACAATACAAATACCTCGGCGTATACATACATACAGTAAAGCGTCCTCTTGAAGGGGACGCTCTGCTTGCCATCTAACACGTCGAACGAGTATCTACAAGGCAGCTCTCACTTAGGAGCGGCAGGAATTCCTCTCGCTGCCGAGCTCAGCGACCTCTGTGCGTCGACAGCCCTTTAAAGTTGCTGACGTCCAGGGATCTGGAGTTTTGTGACGTGGCGTCCCAGGACCTGATTGAGGTGGTGTCCAAGCGTCTTCGCCGGCCGGCGGTTCAACGGCACGTCGAGGACTTCCTCACCGGGTTCACGCAGGCCGATTTCAAGGCGTCAGCGTCGCATTTTCAATCCGCCTGAGCGGAGGCGCAGAAGGTGTCCCGCCGCCTGGATGTCCTATGGAAGCTGAACCCTGATGTAGTCCGAATAACCTGCGGTGATCACACACTCACCCCTAGCTACCACAGGAAAGTCATTCACATGCTCCGCGCCATTCCATTGGCTGTCAAGCCCAAAAATTTAAGCCAGTTCCACGTTTGTGATATCTGATGAAACAGAGGATCTCTACATGCATGAGTGTATAGCGTAGTGGCTATGACGCTCGCCTTCGGACCTTGGATACCCGGATACGAATCCAGGGACATGAGGGCCATTCTCGTTCTCGATGTGGAAAAGGACTTCAACAATGTGTCGCATTCAACAACGTGTCGCATTCTAAACTCGATCTCCCGCCTTGACTTGGGGGAGAGATTTTACAGATTCGTGCACTGCTTTTTTGGAGGTAGGAGGGCCACAATCAAATTGGGTGATCTGAGATCGGAGGCTTATGATCTCGGGCAAAGGGGTGTTCCACAGGGGTCGGTTATCTTGCCGCTGTTGTTTAACATAGGGATGCATGGCTTGGCCGACGAGCTGGAGCAGATGGAGCGTATTGCCTCCGCAATCTATGCGGACGACACCGCCCTCTGATGCTCTGGCGGGTCGGATGGCCACGTTGAAGACTCACAGCAAGAGGCGGTGCATTGCGTATAAAAACACGTTAATCGGATGGGTCACCGACTGT
Organism: Dermacentor silvarum; assembly: GCF_013339745.2. Taxonomy (NCBI): domain Eukaryota; kingdom Metazoa; phylum Arthropoda; class Arachnida; order Ixodida; family Ixodidae; genus Dermacentor; species Dermacentor silvarum. Next base: position 41,179,268 of record NC_051162.1, on the reverse strand, counting down.
CGCCTTCCAAATCGAATTTAATTCTATATAGACCTACTAGAAGAGGACCCAAGCCTAGAAGGTGTGGGCCTCCATAGGAGATTGATATTGGGGTGCGAACGTCGTCCGAGAGCAAGATCGCAAGGGTTTGTTCTCTTTGGGGGCAAGACATGATCATTGAAGCAAACGGTCGGCACGGGCGTACAGTAGATAAGCTTACAGGACATGCTGAAGGAATAATCAGACTCATTGCAAGGGTTTCGAACAGAAAAGGAGGGCTTAAGGAAGATACTGTCCGCGGGATTTTTCACGCATTTCTCATGAGCCATGTGAATTATATCATTCCCATGCACAGATGGCAAAAACATGAAAAGAACAAGCTGAACACGCGAATCAGGGAGAGTATTAAGAGAGTCCCAGAACTCTCAATGCGCACAAGCACCCAAAACCTAGCAAGCCTAGGAGTCCACAACACATTAGAGGAAGTTATAGAAACGCAGCAATCCTCACAACTTGCCAGGCTTTACTCTACGGCGGCAGGAAGGGCGATCCTGGCTAAGGTCGGGGTCAATCCGAAGATTTTAAGGGATAGGAATGCTCGGCTTTCGGATAGTGTGAGGCAGGCTATTAAGGTCTCCCCCATTTCGAGGAACGTACATCCGACTTTCAACACTGGCAGGAGGACGGCTCGCGCCTCTCTGCTTCTGCGGTACGCGCATGCGCACGAGGCACAGTAGTGTTTTGTAGATGCTGCCCAGTACGAAGGCGACTCCGGCCGTTTTGTTGCTAACGTCGTGGACATGAAGGGCCGAGTATTATCGGCCGCGTCAATCAGGACTTCGTCGGCTTGCAAGGCGGAGCAGCTGGCCATTGTGCTGGCGCTCCTTTGGTCGGACAGGGAAAAGATTTATATGGACTCGAGATGAGACCTTCGAGCTTTCTCGACTGGGGCAGTTTATGAGGAATGTGTTAGGGTACTTGATGGTAAGGTGTTTACTCATCACGTCATTATATTGTTCCCGGCGCGCGAGGACGCCGAACTAGGGGGGCTAGCCAACGTTAATGAGCTGGTCCATGCCCGGGCGCGAGGTCTTGCCGGCCGCGCCGGACACTGGGAGGCCGGTGTGCCGGGTTGGACCGGCGACGGGCTTGGTCCGACCTTTTCGGAGGCAGACCAACTCTGTTTCAGGGACATTCTCTCCACCTTCAACGAGATCACTATCCACTATCGGATGAGTCGCAGGGCTTTCCCCTTGCAACATCAAAATCTCACGAGGCCCCAAGCCGTGACCCTCAGGATTGATCAACTCCGGGCTGTCCAGAAGGCCCAGCGGCGGTGAGGCTTGACCTTCCCGTCCCAACGTGGGAGAGGTCCGCAGTCTTGGCCCTATAAAAACGGCGTGAAGATTCTTGCGGATCACAATAAAGTTTACTACCTGCCTACCTATCGCTCCCTGCCTGTCTCTTGTTCTTTCTTTCGCTGCACCTCCTCTCCTCATTTCACGCTCTCTCCCCTTCGCTCTAAACTGCGAACGCCATCGCTCCGCAGGGATAAACCTCGACTTTAATCAGCTCCGCTGTTAAAAAGGCAAAGTGTGAAGTGCGTGACCGCCGATCCCGCGAGTCCCCACTTCATGCACACCAGTTCTTTCACCCAGTTTGCAGACTGGCACTTTCTACACAAAGCCATGCTCAATCTGCTGCCCATTAACAGAGCCTGCATGTGGTCGACTTGCCGCTACCAGTGGTGCAGAGTACGTGGGCAAGCAAAGCAGACTGTGCCCCACGTAATCTGTCATGCATGTCCAAGAGCTCGATGTATACTGCGTGCCAAAACAATATCATGGCTCGGCATTTCACTGCGTGCCAGATTCGTTTCTCCATGTTCTGCGAGAATCGGCCGTTTGGCACTACTAATCTTCGACCAGACCTCCTCATAGCGCGTGGAGGTGGTTGTCATCGATGTATGTTCTCTCTTCGATAACCGACCCGCCGCCTTCACCGAATCCCGCATCGTCAAGGTCACGAAATACGAACTGGTGCGACAACACCTGGCATGACGGAACCAGCGAGTAACTGTTGGTCGTTGGTGCCGTGGGCTCTAGGGACCCAAAAAATCACATCTTCATGCGCAAGATGTGCTCACGGTCCTACCTTAAACTGTTTAAAGAGTTGGCCGTGAGCGAGGTCATGTCTGTCTCACGGCAAAATTATCATCAGCACGTCGCTCATCGCTAGCCTCATCACCATCATCATCATCATCAGCCTATATTTATGTCCACTGCAGGACGAAGGCCTCTCCCTGGGATCTCCAATCACCCCTGTCTTGTGCTAGCTGATTCCAAGTTGCGCCTGCGAATTTTCTAACTTCATCACTCCACCTAGTTTTCTGCCGTCCTCGACTGCGCTTCCCTTCTGTCGGTATCCATTCTGTAACTCTAATAGTCAATCCGTTATGCAACCAGTTATGCAATGGCCTACCCAGCTCCACTTTTTCCGCTTAATGTCAACTAGAATATCGGCTATCCAAATTTGTTCTCTGATACACACCGCTCTCTTCTTGTCTCTTAACGTTAAGCCTAACATTTTTCCTTCCATCGCTCTTTGTGTGCTCCTTAACTTGTTCTCGAGCTCCTTTGTTGACCTCCAAGTTTCTGCCCCATATGTTAGCACCAGTAGAATGCAATGATTGTACACTTTTCTTTTCAACGACAGTGGTAATCTCCCAGTCACGATTTGGCAATGTCTGCCGTATACACTCCAGCCTAATTTTATTATTCTATATAAATTTCTTTCTCATAATCAGGGTCCCCTGTGAGTAATTGACCTAGACAAACGTATGCCTTTACCGACTCTAGAGGCTGACTGGCGATCCTAAATTCGTGTTTCCTTGCCAGGCTACTGAACATTATCTTTGTATTCTGCATATTAATCTTCAACACCACTTTTACACTTTCTCGGTTGAGGTCCTCAAGCATTTGCTGTAATTCGTCCCCATTGTTGCTGAATAGGACAATGTCATCTGCAAACCGAACGTGGCTGAGATATTCGCCGTTGATTCTCACGCCTAAGCCTTCCCAGTCTAAGAGCTTGAATATTTCTATTAAGCATGCAGTGAATACCATTGGAGAGATTGTGTCTCCTTGCCTGACCCCTTTCTTGATAGGTATCTTTCTACTTTGCGTGCGGAGAACCAAGGTTGCTGTGCAATCCTTGTAGGTATTTGCCAAGATATTCACGTATGCATCCTGTACTCCTTGGTTACGTAATGCCTCTATGACTGCTGGTATCTCTACTGAATCAAATGCTTTTTCATATTCTATGAATGCCATATAGACAGGTTTATCGTACTCTGCAGATTTATGTATTACCTGATTGATGACATGGATATGCTCCATCGTAAAATATCTCTTCCTCAAGTCAGCCTGTTCTCTTGGTTGATTGAAGTCAAGTGTTGACCTGATTCTATTTGAAATTACCTTGGTGAATATTTTATACAATACTGAAAGCCAGCTAATGGGTCTACAATTCTTCAATTGTTTAACGTCTCCCTTCTTATGGATGAGTTTAATGTTCGCGTTCTTCCAGCTTTCTGGTACACTTGAAGTCGTGAGGCATTGCGTATAAAGGGCCGCAAGATTTTCAAACATGATATCTCCTCCATCTTCTATAAATCGACTGTTATTCCATCTTCGCCAGGAACTTTTCCCCTGGTCATG
>NC_051162.1:41137074-41175470 GCF_013339745.2 Dermacentor silvarum | reverse complement strand
CTCAATGCACTCAATAAAGTTCGTTGTCTGTCTGTCTGTCCCAATGGACAATGGTGGCCGTACGTAAGTCGTCCTTTGTCGGAATATAATCTGCGGGTCAAGGCATCGGTTCATCTGGCTTGAATATTCGTAAATTAATCGCCATAGCGGGTGCTTGAATGCGATTGAGAACGTACGCCAGTATTCTTTCACGCAAGCAATCTATTATATAACGATATTTCTCTATTGAATTGGTGACAACATTGGGCATACTTGAAACGCATTCATGCGTGCCATGAGCCAAGTCATAACTTCGGAACAATGGTTAGACGCTAAAGAAAGGTCACCCAAAAAAGAAAAAAAAGTATGTATTTACAGTTATTTTGAAAATTTGCTGAAACATAGTGCAAGTGGTAGAAGGGGTCCCCAAGATTGCACAGCGGCTCCGACATACAGAATTTCAAGAGCTAAACACTCTCCTATGACTGGTATTTAATAAACCAGCACGTCGTGTTTTCATTTGTATCCCAGTAGTCCAGGGGCCAGTTCCTCCACTCTCACTGTGTCGGAGCTCACATTTCACGTGACTTTACGTATTCCAGCATTTATTGGCACAATATTGCGGTAGTTTCTTCTTTTTTCAATATTAGGTAGCTAAAATATATGCCGCAAAGCATTCATCTGAATACTTCGGTACTTGTCGCTCTAATGCACATGCCTGCGCTGCTCCATCTGTAACAAAGTACTGGAAAATATTCCAATGCTTCCCCACCTTCCGCAGCTGTTTTTCATCCAAATGCGCCCGGAAACCGACCCTGGTGCCTAAAAACGCTCAGAATCTAATCGGGACTCTGACAACGTTCTCGCACAACTTGTGTGGTGCACCTTAGCACTGAGCTTTCATTGTACGGATGTTGTTTTAACTGTAATGAGCTACATTTGCGTCAAGAAAACATACAGCATGAATACTCCGCTGGTATTTGCTTAACGCCATTAACATTCGTAAGGTCGACTAATGTAAATCTTGCTGACGTTATTGGTAACATGAGAGTGTTCAGATGCTGACCTCTGGATTCGGAGAAACTTGAACAGTTGTGGGCGTCATGAAACAAAGATACATTAATTATCTTTCAAAAATTTGACCTTCGGTAGCGAAAGCACATTAGTAGTTTGGAGCAGGGAGATGTCTAGCTGAGCGAAGAACGTTCTATTAAGCGTGCTCCTATAAAGCCCAAACTACACGTACGCTTGCCGGAAGGCGGCACCTCGCGCGCCTTGCATTTCCCCGCCTTGCGAGGATGGCCGTTGACAACGTTTTACACTTACCTTAGTGCAGAGTTATTTACGTCAGAGGATACAATACGTACGGGTGAATGACGTTCATCTAACCGATTGACTGTCACTTGCGGAGGTCCCTCAGCGCTCTATATTTTGACCTATATTGTTTATATATATATATATATATATATATATATATATTATATCAATGACACTACCAAACTACCAGGTTCTCATGACATGATTATCTATGCTGCTGACACGAACATATTCTTTACGGACAAATCTCTTGTCCTAGCTGAGGCTATGGTAAACAGGTATTTAGGTAACTTACAATCCCGGCTACAATGCAACATGGTTTCCTTTAATTTATCCAAAACCAGATATATTATTTTTTAGGCCAAATAATACTTCTGATTTCTATAAGGTCAACATTCAATTTTGATGTGTAATAATACAGAGGTTGATTGTATTAAATTCTCGGTGTCTGGTTCCACCAGAACCTTTGCTGGAACGCACATGTATCAAAATTAGCATCTGAAATAAGTAAAAGTGTTGGCTGTCTTTACAAAGTAACTAATCTGGTACCCGTGTGGTTGAGACTGCAAATGTATTATGCGCTAGTATATTCTAAGTTAACCTATTCTACTCAAGTATGGGGAACAACTACGACCACTATCAGAAACTACTAGTACTTCAAAAGAGAGCTTTGCGGTGCATTCTTGGTGCTATGGCAGACAAAAAGATTTTTCCGCGTCGCTGTTGTTTCGCAGTTACGATTTGTTTAAAGCGAACCTAGTCTACCTTTTTCGTTTGCTGCAGCCTATTAAATCCAACAAATTACACACCCAAAACAATACTTTGTCTTATGAAGCATACTATTTTCGAAAACAAATTCACTGTGTCGCCAAGACGCGTACTATGGCAAACAAAAATTAAATTATCAAGTAACTGCGGCTACTAATAAAATGTCGACAAATGTTGATTTTGATGTTTCATGCAAATTGTTGAAAAAGGAAACAATGAAATGTCTGATCGATTCTGGTCTTTGTTGTGTATAACACCATTTTTACTGTTGTATGTTTAAATAACTGCATCATGTCACACTTGCAAGTGCAGGTGATTTGCATTTACATTGTTTGTTTACAGTTATGTGTTTGTGTATTCTGATGTCAGAGTGTACAGGGGAGCCGAGGCCTTCGTCAGGCATTCCAGCCTTTAGCTCCGGCTCCCTCCTTGTATGAAAAGGAAAAAAAAAAAAAACTTCACTTCACAAAAAAAAATCACAGCATATCCACGGGGTGAATGATGATGAGTGGGCGAAGCTCCGGAGGGAATCATCGGATCTCCCGCTTAATCGGACGCTAGCACAAACGCGTTAGAGACGTGCAGTACTCTCTAGTAAGGGGGAGCGGCCACAGCGTCTTACGCAGCCATTTACACATGCCGGAACGTGCACCGCGTTTGCCGACGCCATCATATGACTGCTCAGATAGTATACCCCCCGTATTCATAAACGCTCCTCGACTTGAACTTGAGTTGCCACCGCCTTGGGCAGCGCGTTCGAAACGCGTTGAAGGTAAGGCGGAGAGGCCACAGCGTCTTACACCAGCTTCTTACACGGGCCGTAACGCGCTAGCACAAACGCGTTAGAAACGCGCTAGAAACGCGGCCTTTCGTTAATGTTGGGTATTTATTGCCATCGTGGTGCTTGTGTCTATGTGTGCTTCGTGGCGTAGTGGGCTAACGCCGCGCGCTCGGAAGCGAGGGTCCCTGGTTCGATTCCGCGCTACGGACACAACTTCGGAATTTTTTTTCTAATTTTTCTCAGACTGGTTACACACTACTACTACGACGAGGGACGAACGGGTGCCGCCTTAAGGAGCTTCGCCCCTAAAAAAAAAAAAGACTACAAGCATAGCGAAAGAAATTCAACAAAAGCGGACACACCCATACTGGCCAGCAAGCCCAATCCGCCTTTTTCACGGCGCTACGGCGCATGCGCCCTGCCCTGGCGGATTAGTCGCGAAACGTTTTGGTAGGGTCGCGCGCGCGGCCGTGCGGCTCCGTCTCTGGGAAACGTCCCCCGAAAAAAAAAATGCGCTCGCACGCGCTCTACTGCAAGTCCAAACTCGAGCTGTGTACCTCGTTGAAACTTCACTGGTAGCTCGACGACGGTGAGGTACCGAAAACGTGCGTAGCGTAAGACTGCAACTCCACTTTTAACAGAAAGCGGTGAAGGCTTCGTCCAGACTGCACAGGGAACCACGTAGTTGCCGCCTTGCATTCATGGCTCTAATAGTAAATTTATCGATAAACCCCCTGCGTTACACTTGGACGACACTTAAAAACACGTTGCTGACGAAGACTTCTTGCAGCGTCGGTCCTCGCTTGCTGGTAGTGGCAGCGTGTGTCCGACTTCACGTACTCGTTCAAGGCGCGGTAACACTGGGTCGATACGAGACCGACAAGACGCGCCCGCCTGCGATTGACCGACCATTCAGCACTGTGTCGCTGAGACCATTTTATCATACTAGGCCTACAAGACGTAACCGATGAGCTCGAGTTGTCGTACTGCGACGGGCTTTGTTGTCGACGGCACCGATAAAATCAGCGTGCCGACCATCGTTCGACCGAACCCCGCGCGATCGGCCGTCGAACCGATAACGCTATAGCCGCAACGGCTTCGTTAGTATATATAAATAATCGCGCTCAAAGTGAGTCAAGACATGCCTACGAAGTTGAAATGCACAATATTTGACCCTCTCAATCCGTGCACATAGGTTTGAGCCGATGTTGATCCTGTTCAACGAAGGTTAGGCCTGGCACCGTCGAGTTCGCGCACCCGCTACCGGTGGACCGATACTGAAAAGTAAGCAAGTTATAATGAAGGAAACTGCTTTTATAGTCCAATTCTAACCTTAGCGGTTTGAAATAAATTACCATTCGCTTCGATCGCCGCGCACATAATAAGCTGCAAGCGGGGACACAGCGCTGTGCCCAACGACTGTGCCAACATCTGTACGACACCGTTCCCGTATAGGCTGCCGGTCGTATTCGCAACGTAGATGGGTGGGTTTTTACGTGTTGGCATGCTGACACATTTCTTAATTCCTGAGATATAGTACTCTTTATCTCTGCGTCAAACCCGAAACAAGAGACGGTACATTCGGCACAGCAGCATAAACAGCCGCTTCGCTCAGTTATATACCAACGGTGTCAGCGATGGCATCCGCGTATTTGCAGGAGGACAACACGGCATTTAAATTAGCGCTTATGCGAGAACAATTTGCTCTAATAATGCTTTATGACACGTGCAAACTAACTATCGCGAAGTTGAAGAAAAGCGAGAATCAGAAAAAAAAATTAACAGCCCGATATTTGGAACTGGATCACAGCCGTCATTGTTTAAGTGGCTCAGCCGCTCATACTGACTCGTCTCACAATGGAACAACGCGGCTCATATGAGCAGATATGTGTGTTTTATTCTACGTTTTGACATTCTTTCATATCAGCGCCTTTCCCCATTTTTTGACGCTAACAACGATCTGTGGCTGTAGATGCCGATGTAAACAATTAAGTGCATCGCTTTGCTAAATCCAACGCGGAAGGCTGCGCACTCGAAAACAGCTTATTTATGCGAAATGTCTAAAGAATGTGTAAAAAATAATTACAAAAAAAGGCGAGGTGCAAGTGCAGGAGTTAGCGACAACAAACTCCAAAGCAGCCGCGACGGCAGAGGGGAACTCAGCGTGCCTTTATCGGCCGCACTATAACAAAACAGCACACTCAGGCCTGCGGACCCTACATGTATATAGTTGGCGAGTGCTACATGGCTTCCAGGAACGAGATGCTGCCCCGCAGAAGCCATTAATATTATTTCGCGATCCACGAAACGCACAACATGTTTGTGGAACCTTCTGGTTTCTTTCTTTGTATGCGCACTTAACACGGGCGCATAAAACACTTTCGGTTAAAATGTGGTTGATCACAAATCAAGAAGTAGTGTAATGTTTATTGCCGGCGGTGTTTGTGGCTAAAGCCCCAGCACCCCACGCTTCCAAAACGTTTCCAGCGGCGCGCGGCAGAGGGCACACACTAAAACAACGCACAGGAAAATGAAAAAGGCGGAGGCCGCTTGCAGTAAGCGGAGGCCACGCTTGACAAAACAGCGCGTGGTGATAGGTGGCTCGATCGGTGTGCCACTGGGCGGAGGAGTGTTAGATATATAAGGCCACCGAGTGTAATGGGTTAAACTCCAAAGGGGTCGTGGGTTCGATTTCCAAATTTTGATGTTTGTGGAACTTTTTCTTCTGTTTCTTTCTTTGTATGAGCGGAATTCGTGGTCGCCGTGATTGAAGGATCCCCATTGTTTAAGTGGCAGGGGGCCGCGGCATACAGATATGTGTGTTTTATTCACTGACATTCTTTCATATCAGTTTTGGCTGTTCAATCCGCCTTTTTTCACGGCCCTACATCTTATTTATGGCGAATGTGTAAAAAGAATTACATGCGCCCGACAACAAACTGCCCGCGACGGCAGAGGGAACTGGCGGATTAGTCGCGAAATATATAGTTGGCGTTTTGGAAGGGCTGCCCGCAGAAGCCATAATAATTATTCGCGATCCACGAAACGCACAAACCATCGCGCGCGCACAAATCACCGGCCGTGCGGCCCCAGAGGGCAGCACAGGAAAATCTCAGGAAACGTCCCCCGAAAAAAAAAAAATTCGTGGTCGCCGTGAGCGCTCGGTTTTGGCTGTTCACGCCTTTTTTCACGTGCTGCGCCCTGCCCTGGGGGACTGACGCGCGCGCGGCCGTGCGGCCCCAACTCGAAAAAAAAAAAAAGCGCTGCCGTGTACCGCGTTGAAACTCCACTGGTAGATCGACGTCAGTGCAGTACTGAAAGTGTGCGTATAGCGTAAGACTGGCTTTGGTAGTGCGACGGGCTTTCTAGTCGACGGACACCGATAAAATCACCGTGCCTATACCATCGTTCGACCGAAATCCGCGCGATAGGCCGTCGAACCGATAACGCGATAGCCGCACGCCTGCGTTGGTATATATGAATAATCGCGCTCAAAGTGAGTCAAAACATGCCTACGAAGTTGAAAGGGTGAAATGCGCAAGGCTTCGACCAGGCCTCTCAATCCGTGCACATGACGTTTGAGCCAATGTTGATTTCAGCGAAGCTTAGGCCTGGCTCCGTCGAGTTCGTGCACCCGCTACCGGCGGACCTGTACTGAAAAGTAAGCAAGTTAGGACGAAGGGAACTGCTTTTATAGTTAAGTTCTGGCCTTAGTGATTTGAAATAAACTACTCTTCGCTTCGCACGGCGCGTACACAATAATCTGCAAGCGGCGACACAGCGCTGTGCCCAACGACTGTGCCAACATCTGTATAGGTCACCGTTCCCGTAGGCTGCCGCTCGTATTCGCTAGATGGGTCGGTTCGTACGCGTTGGTATGCTCACGCATTTCTTAATTCCTGAGATGTACTGTTTATCTCTGCGTCAAACGCGAAACAAGAGACGGTACATTCGGTGCAGCGCCAGCATAAACAGCCGCCTCGATCGGTCGGTTATATACCAACGGTGTCAGCGATGGCATCCGAGTTTTTGCGGGAGAACAATACGGCCTTTAAATGAGCGCTTATGTGAGCACATTTTTCTCTAATAATGCTTTATGACACGCGCAAACTAAGTATGGTGAAGTTAAAGAAAAGCGAGAATCAGGTAATAAATTAACAGCCCGATATTTGTAACTGTATTACAGTCGCCGTTGAGTAGCTCAGGCGCTCATAGTGACTCGTCTCATGGTGGAATAACGCGGCTCATATGAGCAGGTATGTGTGTTTTATTCAACGTTTTGACATTTTTTTTCATATCAGCGATGCACCTTTTCCCAATTTTTCACGCTAACGACGATCTGTGGCTGTAGATGTCTATTTAAACAAGCGCACCGCTCTGTTAATCCGACGCGGAAGGCTGCGGGCTCGAAAACTTCTTATTTATGCAAAATGTCTAAAGAATGTGCAAAAAGAATTTAAAGAAAAGCGTGGTGCAAGCGTAGGAATCAGCGACAACAAACTCCAAAGCAGCCGCGACGGCAGAGGGTACTCAGCGTACCTTTATAGGCCACACTATAAACAAAACAGCGCTATCACGCCTGCTCACCCTATATGTATAGTTGGTGAGTGCTACATGGCTTCCAGGAACGACATGCTGCCCCGCAGAAGCCATTAATAATTATTCGCGATCCACGACATGCACAACCGATGCGCACTCAACAAGGGCGCAGGTTCACAAATCAACCGGCGAAAGCCCCGGCACCCTACCAAAACGTTTCCGGTGGCGTGCGGCAGAGGGCAGCACGGGAAAATTAAAAAGGCGGATTGGCTGGAGCGCACCAAGCGGCTCATGGCAAAACCTGAGCCACTCTTCCGGTTTCGGGTTTGGGCCGCGCCTGTTTTGAATGCTATCTGGTACGCGTTACGCCGGCTGCGCTTATCCGCGGGGCTTTCTTTTCTTCTATTTTTGTTGTTTCTACTTTCAACCGCAGGAATCTGTGCAATGTGCAATTTCATAAAGTAGACACAAGATGCCTTTTGAAATGAGGAAATGTTGAGTTTGCTTTACATAAATACTTGTTTAGGGCTTTTTGTGCATTCATGCAATGTTGTGGCACCAGCTAAGCAGCAGAAACTTCCTGTACAAAGTGAATTGCAAGCACGTGTCTTTTTCGTATTTAGACCTTATAGGAGTAAGTCTGCGAAACATGCGATAGTGGTGAATGGGCGGCACAGAAAGAAAAGAAATTCGCTTTTGCTTACATGGCATAGAAAATAGCTGACTCATCCCAAACAATACCATAAAATATGAAGAAAATATCTGATTCCCAAGCATTCCCCCTTCACAGGCACTATTTTCTGCACTTTAACGGCATAAGTACACGGGCGATTGCATGTTTTCGACACAACTTGGCCACAGCCGACGCGATGGTACGCTACGAACACAGAGGTGACCAGAACACAGGGTGTAGAGCTAGACCATGGCAGACGCTCGCAGAATGCCTTCGATTCGCATTCAAGACAATACGCGTGGGTGTAACGCCCGTTTTCACTGGTTTAGAAATATTAGAGTTTCTGGTATTTCCAGGTACTTGAGCTCCTCGGCACTATCTCTTACTCGTTCTGCCAGCGCAGGCAACACACTCCCGTGTTATCACTCTGGGAAATCGCTTGTCGTGTTTTCGGCAAGCGTGATTACCGAAAGAAGGTATATGTTGTTACGGGGCCATAAAAAGCGTCACACACTTGTCCCACTAAGGTTCAGTACACGCGAAACTAACTTTGTCACCACGGCCGAGCTGCTTACCGCTAACTGCGTCACAATGCCCTGTGCGGCTAGCGTGCCCGAAAAGTACCCCGAAAAGTATCTAAAAGACTTTTCAATAATGTTGGGTGTCAGAGAAAGCGCCCCAAACTTGTCCTAGTAAGATCCAGTACACGCGAAAGTATTTGTGCACCACTGCCGAGCTGCTTATTGCTACTGCGTCACAACGCCCGGTGTGGCCAACGTGCCTCATCAGTAATCCAAAATAGTACCGAAATCAGGTAATGTTTGGGCCCATAGAAAGCACCGAAAACATGTCCCAGTAGGATTTAATATACTCCAAACTACCTGTTTTTCGCTAACTGCGTGACAACTCATTTCTCTTTGCCATAAGCCTGAATGTTGAAATGCGTTGCAGACTGTCAAAGACAATTTCTCACCTTGCTGCAGTCCAATAGTGCGGTTCGAAATGTATAAGAAACGGAAGAATACGCGGAGAGCCCAAGAAACCAGACTGCATCCCAAGAAAACAAGAAAAATCTCCCACTCCATGAAGATGGTCGAACAGCAAAGCTGCATTAGCTACACCGAGTGTTACATGTGTATGTGTGTTGCACGTGAGTTAATTGCGTAAACACAAGTAAACACAGATATACAACACGACCTTATAATAAAACGTTGCATGGCGAGAAGAGCCAGCGACTTCCGACGCTACTCGACGAGTCTCCAGGTATCTGGTCGAAACCTGAAGAGCCGCTGCCAGAGGCATCGTGTGCAGTCACGGACAACAAGCGCGTTGGGCGAGAACACGCGGAAACGCGGACAGCAACGGCAGCAGCTCTGCGCGTTATCCGAAAGGGCGCCCCGCAAAGAAACACCTTCTACTATCCCATCGCCCTTCATCCTCACGCCCAGTGTGGCCTCTCATTGGTCGCCTCCTCCACCAGCGCGCCTCTCCTCCTCTGCTGGTCACGAGACCTGGCCTCCCCCCCCCCAACGGCTCTCATCTTCTCCTGGTCACCTCTCCTGCGTGGCACCGGCAGGCAGAAGGCGCAGCCTCGACCTACAACAACTCCGCTGTTAAAAAAAGTTTCAGGCCTGCGCGGGACACGTAGAACAGTCACAGCGTAAGCTGGTTGAGCGGTGCAAGAGTAGCTCCAATTTCGGCACCACGCACAAGGCCTTGGCGGCTAAGTGTCTTCGCCTCGATTTTGACGAGAACGATCTGAACTGTCCGCCCGGCGTTGACGGCGAGCTGCGGCTTGTAATGCTCTCTGCACAGCAGTCTGCTGAGCCCGATGATGCCTGGTTGTAGCCGCGCACGTAGTTCTACGATTCGCTTCTTCGGCAGCAGTTCGTACCTTGCGAGGAGACGCCATAACGTGTACGTACCCAGAATAAGTGGAGCACATCTAACATCGGGATAGCGTTGATTGCGCGCCTCGTCTGAATCGCATCGCATCTCGTCGCACGCGGCGGTTGCAGGCACGTTAACGAGATGGCGCCACCACACTGGCAGAGGCTCGGGTCGTGTGCGCCTGCCTATAGACCGCCTATAAAGGGAACTTTTCTTCTGCCTGATAGCAAGCGCTTGCGGGGCTCAGCGGTAAAGTATCCGACTCCCAAACAGCGGGCCTGGGTTCGATCCCAGCGGAGAGCGGATACTTTTTTTCGCATTTCCGGCGATAGCGGTTACGGGGCGGCGGCAGCACCATCGCGACCAGAAACGGCTATTGGAATGAGCCCGTAACAGCTTACGCTGTAAAAAGTCGCAGTTTCGCCAGAAAGGCGAAGCACCAAGTGCGATAGCGAATTAGTAGAGCACTATTGCGAGTACTGATTAAAACTGAAATAACAAGCGTGGTGTCAGCGCGCACAAGCTAACATGAATAGATCACAATCGATGACCGCAGACAACCACTGTCAAAACGCTGGCAGCAAGCGCAGCTACCCCAGCGAGCGAAAGTTCGTGCGCACTATCCCTTCCATGGAAATTGAGCGGTCAATGCACGCCGCATACAAAGGTCAGAACCATGTGGAGATCGCTTGCAAGATACGGTGCGCGCGACAACACCGGCAGCCCGTACCGGCGCAAAGTACAGAACGCATTTGTTGGCAGAGTAGAAGCCCCCCCCCCCCTCCTTCCCGCGTTGCCTTCCCGTTTTCCTGCGTTCGCGTGGGAAATTGCGTCGGCAGTTCCCCTTGCGCCCGGTTGCAAGCTACGCATGGGGTTCCACAGCACAGCATACCCCCACAGCATTTCGCTCTGCGGAAGTTGCGTTTGCTCTCCGCCGTACATTCGCTCTCCGTGATAGCGCGCGTCCCACGCGCTATTTCACTCGCACATACGGCGCTCGGCGACAATTTTATCGCCCTTGGACTTTATACGGAACCTCACGGCGACGACAACGGCAGAAATTCGCTTGAATGATCCCTATAATTGCTATCGCAGTAAAAAGTGGACGGGTCGACGGGTTGCCTAAGAGGGAAACGCTCCCATGCACAGCTGGCCTCGCTCGCTTTGGTGGCGTGTTTGGCGCATGCATTTGCTGCGTCTCAATTGTCGTTAGCTTGTTGCTAGGTGACGCATGAAAGATAAGTTGCAAAGTATAAGTTCAGGTATACGCAAAACGTTTTATTGTTAGCGGGAAAGAAAAAAAACCGCCCACGCACTCCGTACGCACTCCCAGCGAAGCTGAAACGTGCGTCCCCGGTGTTCAACAGTGGGTAATTCCTAACGCTGTATTGAAGCGTTTCTCAATTATTGGTTACATGTTTTGGTTTCTAGTGGGACGAAAGCGCCAGTGGCTGGCGGATGCTGCTAACCACGACGCCGAGTTAACTCGAGATATCGAACGCATGTGACAAAAGCGAGCCGAGGAAGCGGCGTTGTGGGCAGAGCAGTGCCAGCGTGGCAATGGCGGGAACGCGTTCGCCACCCGCCGTGGTTGCTCAGTGGCTATGGTGTTGGGCTGCTGAGTATGAGGACGCGGGATAGAATGCCGGCATTTAAATGGGGGCGAAGTGCGAAAACACCCGTGTACTTTGATTTAGGTGCACGTTAGAGAACCCCAGGTGGTCGAAATTTCCGGAATCCTCCACTACGGCGTGCCTCATAATCATATCGTGGTTTTGGCACGCAAAACCCCACAATTAAATTTTTTAATTAGCGCGTTCGCCGGGGCTAACGCCCGCTTTCGGCGGAAGTTTCTCGAGTGGCACTTTGGCTTCGGATGCGATAAAACGTCCACGTTGCAATCGCAAAGCGGAACGCAAGCGCCAATGGCAGGCGGATGCTGCTAACCACGACGCCGAACTAACTCGAGATATCGAACGCATGCGACAACGGCGTGCCGAGGAAGCGGTGTTGCGGGCAGAGCCAACGTTTATAGATGCATTTTCACAAAGTATCTATAAACGTTGGGCAGAGCAGCGTGGATGTGGCAATGGCGGGAACGCGCTCGCTAACGACGTCACTAACGGCGCTGTCAATGGCGTGCGCGCTTGGGGGCGACGCGGCCTAGTGCAAGCTTTCACCTTTTTTTTCTCCTGGCTCAGCGCGCCACGCAGAGACGCTAACGACGTCACTAACGGCGCTGCCAATGGCGCGCGTTCTTGGGTGCGACGTAGAGAACGACGCAACTGACGCCGCCGCCAATGGAGACATTTAGCAAAACATAGGACGGACGGTTTTTCGTGTCGCCTAGCCATATACAGCTTTCGCTGTAAAAATCAATTTCTGTTGACTTGATTTCACATTCTTTTTTTTTTCGTTGCTCGCGGTGGCTGTCGGCGGATGTTAATACTAGCGTGACGTATTTCCTGTTGAGATTTTTCGAAGGGTGTCCCCTCTTGTTGAATTTCTTTCTCTAGGGTTCAAGACCCGCGCGAGCGCGGGTTCTGGCAGAGGTCGCTTCGTATTTTTGTGAGGCAGCCAGCACGCCTGTATTTGTCTGAAGAGGATATCCGCTCGCGCCGTGCTTGGAGGCGTGCGATGTATCATGCGATCTATCTATTAGCATGCGTGAGGCGCGTGTGCTCGATCACGTGTGCTCGATCAGGCGATTCCCCGGCAAGCTAGTCGACGAATTCATTGAGCGTCTGCAGCGTTCCGGCAAGCGTACGTGTAGCTTTGCATTAATAGCTACGCGAACAAATATGACGCTTTGTGAAAGCGTAACTGACGCGAAAAAAAAAGGTCTATGAAGTCAATCTCACCACGCCCCGCCTTTCGTGATGTTACCATTGTCAACAGTGACGTGGCTCTGGAGCAGGTTCCTTGCGACCAGCCCGCTATGATTGTTATAGCGAAGGTGATTATGGCAAGGCTTCCGTGCATTTTTCTAGTGCGTGTGCAAAAATGTGGACCGATCCTGGTGATCGCCCAGGAGTGGTCCAAGTGCAATAACGCGTACTGTTGTGTGCTCCAGGTGGTGGGCTCCGGGACCTGTAACGCACATTGAACTACCCTTGTGACACCTCGGACCCAAAGAGGTCCCAGGAACAAAGGCAACAGCAGCAACAACAAAGGTCGAATCTTTGCCCAAAAGGCCGACCCGCGTCGGCCATTTATACGCTCTCACCGCCCTCTCTTTCTCGGCGGTCCAACAGCTTGCTTTCCTAGCTTCCTGCGGTTCTCCCGGGTCGCGCGTGTTTATAAAACACGGAGTCATTCTCGATTTTGAATTTCACTTCTCTGGTCGTAATGGGGATACCGCGTGTAGCGCACATTCCCGGCGACGATTGCATTCTCCTCTCTTTTTCTGGCATCGCGCTCCGTAGGGACGTTGCTCTTCGGGATTACGGACTGTACGCGGCCTCCCCATTCTGCGTCACCTGTGTGTCGTGTGCTAAACAGCTTCGCTATTGTCAAAAAGTGCGCATAATTAAAGCGCGCGTTGCTCAAGCTGGCGAAGAAGCAAACCGGCTCCGCCGCAAATTCCAGAGAGGGAGAGAGTGCATAAGCCAAAGACAGCCAACGCGATCAACGGAGACTAGAAGCTTGGACAAGATACGCGAATGTGACTGTAACGAGAGCGGAGAGAGAGGGCGCGCACCGTAACACCCGCTCAGACCCCGACAGCCCGAGCGTGCGCCAAAGGATGGGTCACCACCCTCCTCGACGATGCTTCTGCGGCTGTGGCCGAAAACGCGAGAAAACGCTAAAGGATTTCCAGGCTTTGTTCATGCTACGGGAGCACAACTCCATTAGGAAGATCGGGAAGCACTGGCGAAGGCAATAAAAGCGCCGTGCGGGAATCAGCAGGGGGGATCAGACTGCGCCAGTGAAGAGATGTGACATGAAGACCAACCGTCTGTGGAAGAAGGCGATTCCCCGGCAAGCTAGTCGCCGAGTTCATCAAGCATCTGCATTTCCGGAGAAGTTCCTTCGTCGAGATTTGCCTGGAGCTACGCCGAGATCGCCCGACTGAAGACAAGCACGGGTGAAAACGAGTGGACACTGTGTTCTTATTCATTCTGGACTGTACGTGTTGGACTCTTAGTGCTTGTCGTGGGTTATTTTCCAGTGTTTTGTTAATGCTCATTTGAACTGCATTGTGTTGTGCCTAGCCTAAATTTGCACGTGTGTATGTAACTGGCTTATTTAAAGAATATATGTTTTGTTTTCTGACAGCTCTGGGCTCTAACTTAGCCTTTGGACCACAACCGGCGTTCGCTGGCGCACCAGAGCGCCCCTTAATAATTGTCCTTGCTTTCGTGGTGTTATTTTCGCAACCTGATAAGTCGGCTTCTGAACTTGGCCCGGCGTTGGAGCCTTGTTCACGGGTGTTTCACAGCTTGTCATCCGCCTTCACAGAATAGAATGGCTCATGATTTTTTATTCACTTTGTTTTTACAGCGGGGCTTTTATACACTAGTTTCCAGCAGGTCGCTGCATGCGTAGACGAAAAACGCCGTAGCCTCGACACAAAGGAAAAGCTTATCGCCGGTGTGCCGCAGCCGCGTTTAATAGCCAGTGGTTGTGTCTCTTTGGCTGGTGACATCACGCACTGCATAGGCGCATTATCTCAGTTACGTTCCAGCCGTGTAATGGGTAGGCCGCGTATTGTGCGGACCGAGGAAGAACAGCTTGCTAACAAAGAACGACTGCGTGAGAAGAAGTGGCAATCGGCGTGAAGGCGGCGGGAGGCTGATAACGCCTACCACCGCCTTCGCACCCAATCCCGCTCAAGCATTGTTACAGAAAACATGGCCGTCTACCACAGCCACCACAAAGCTATAGTCACCTTAGTGACAAAATAATAAAAAGCGTAGAAAATGACAATTCGTTTGGTATGTGCTTTATTTGAATTAATATAGTTTATCACCATATAAACAGCTCCGCTGGTCATCCACCTTCACAAAGTGCAATGGCACGGAGTTTTTTCTAAGTTTAAAGTTTTGATATTAAGATGGCAGCAAACGTGCGCCGTCAAAAGCTTTCTGCGCCACAGAAGCGATGCACGACGCAATTTTGGTGCAGATTTCGCGCGCCGCGGCGGGCGCCAAGACCCAATAAAAGGACGCCGGACACAAATCTGATTGATTTGATAATAAAGTTTACGTTATTCTTTTTCTAGCGCCGCCTGGCATAAAGACAAGGCGCTGCTGCCAAAGCAAGAAAACCAAGGTGAACAGCTAGTCAGCTGCAGCCGTGCTGCATCAGCTGACTGCATCGGCTGCATCTGCTGACTACAGCTAGTCAGCAAATGCAGCCGTGTCGATCGTGATGGTGCCATCGTGGCGAAATCTGATGTGGCGATCCTGACGTCTCTGGCGCTTTTTCTTTGGCGTCAGTTTCACTTGCAGAAGGAGTTTATGCTTAAATGCTATGTCATTTGTTGTTGCCTCATAGATTTATATGTGGCTGCAAATAAACTCTTTATTCCAGTCGCACACGAGAGTAAGTGTAAGCAGAAAAATGCTCGCTCGCTGACACACAAAACACACATGCACAAAAAACACATGCACACACACGCAGGCACGCGCACAAACATGCACACACACGGGCGCGCACACGCAGACAGACACAGATACGACACGTGGTCGCGGAAATATACATTTACACGCGCCCACACTGGCACACACACACAGAAAATGTACGCACGCATGCAAACGAAATGCACGCATACACAAACGCTTGTATGCTCGCACCAGCATACAGGTACACGTGCGCGCGCAGGTTTAAATACCGAGAGACAGACACGCACGCCACACTAATACGCGAGTACACATGCATGCACGCTGAAGACATGCACACACATACAATCCCTGCTGCTTCTCAAAAAACTGCGCGTCCAAACAAACTCAATCACGCTTGCTCTGCAATTACTGCTCCGACTCCAGCTGTAATCAATTGCTTTACTGTTGAAATTTGGCTCTTCTTCATGACAATGTATGTAAAAAAAGAAAAAAAGAGACAACAATGAAAAAATAATAACAAAAATTATTTTAAAAACACTGAATGTGCTCTCTGTAGACATTGTTCGAAAACTTGCTCCAGTCGTGTGACTTCACCGCCCATCCCTTACGAAAACACTGCTTGAACCCACGATCAATGTTCCAACTAAGTGCCATGAATACATATGTTGTTAGAAGGGACTATCCCCTCGGCGTAGTCAGCAAACTTGTTGATCCTCAGCCGATAATATGAACTATAAGTTTCTAAATATTCAGTTACGTTTTTTCATTGCGTTAAGCTCCACAGAATGGTGAAGGGTCAATTTCCAGAATCGCTCGGTACGCGCATACATACGTACGTACGTTCACGACCTACACACACAGCTAGTCCATTTACACAAACGCGTCACTTCACTAGTTAATGGTTTTTCAAACCTCAAACAATGCTGAATATCGACTTATCTTGAAAAACATCCACATGCCATCTATTCGCATAGTGGGTGGCACCATCACATTTTTTTTTTGTTATTGGGCGCCCGCTAAATTATTAGCGTGTGCTTCGGTGTGAAGCATGTTCGTTTCGGGTGTAAAGCTCCCTGAATAAACACAATGAAGCTAGGCGTGCATATGACACGGCAACCACTTTTTGCAATGTGTCCGTATATAATTTTGCTCAAGATAAACTTAGCATGCGGTTCACAGAGTGGTAGTGTTAGAGTAGTTGTGGACGTTTTTGACTACTTGCATGAACTACTTGTTTCTATCTATGCTCTGGCAATGCCGCGGATGTGTTAAGCTTCTCAAATGAGTTAGAATGACCTTCTCCTCCTCAGATAGGTCTTTATGCACAGCAAAGAGGCATGCTAAATATTTGGTTTAGGTCAACGTCTCATTTATTGTTAAGTGACATGGGCGCTCAGGATCAGCTTATATCTTTAGGGAGGTTAAGTGCAGGGACCATCAATTTCATTCTTCAAGCCCTCTGCCATAGGATCATGCTAAGTGTACGATTTTAGAGATCAATCAATAAGTTTCGTACATAGTCCGTGTATAAGTGTCGTACAAGTCGTACAAAGTGTTGATTACAGTGTGTGAAACCCATTCATAGATATTGGCGTTCCGTAATCTAATCACGTTCATGCGAGGTTGTAGTACAAATTTAATACGCATTTCATCTTACTATAAGCTTGTCAATGTTGTAAACGTTTTAAAGCAATTTCATGTAAGATATTTCAAGTGAGGAATGAATTGCTGGTTTGTACCAAGTATGCGAAGACATGTTTTTTGCAAACGGGCAGTTGCTGTCAATTCAACTCAATATTTCGA
The DNA here is from genome assembly GCF_013339745.2 of Dermacentor silvarum. Classification (NCBI taxonomy): domain Eukaryota; kingdom Metazoa; phylum Arthropoda; class Arachnida; order Ixodida; family Ixodidae; genus Dermacentor; species Dermacentor silvarum. Next base: position 41,158,153 of record NC_051162.1, on the reverse strand, counting down.
TCAGAAACTACACATTTGTTTCCAGAAGACCGCATTTATGTATTCATTTCGGAGGTAAGTTTAAATCCAATTTCAACACTGCAAGCTGAATCTGCATGATTGTTTTTTTTTTTCATATCCAAGAGCCACGACAACAAATGTATAGGCGCCCGGTATCCTATTGGTTGTACTGCATAGCAGCGGAGTGGCTTGCCGCTCGCGGAGAAATGCCCCGAGAAGACGGCACTTTATAAGTTTGGCTCCGCGATGTGTTGCTTCTTTGAGGACTATCAATACAACACTTTGCTTCCAGCCATTGCGAAAATGCCCTGCAGCCGAAACTCTATTAGGCAATGTCAGAAACATAATTTTTACATTGGAATGTTAAACAGTAATCATTTCGTAAATAATTATGAGGGATCCAGGTGTGGACGTTGAACAGGAGTTCAAGGCGGCTTTTACTGCAGCAAAAGAGAAAAAAAATGTATTATTTATTTCGACTGCATAGAAGATACGGTGGGGTTTTTTCGTGTTTTGTTCCTTTGTAGACCAGGAAATCGTATCACTAATCTGAGTGTTGAATTGCAAGTATATGGCAAATATTCGCCCACGTTATTGCCCTAGTGCATGTTTTTTTTTTATGGTAACTGGTCACAGGTGCGAATTCAATTCCTCACCTTTTATTCTTCTCCGTATGTTTCAAACTTTTGATTTATCTGCGTACAGTTTGGTGACACTGAAAAAGCTCTCCTCGCAAGCTCTTTTTAGGGGTAGTCTAAAGCTATTACCCTGCGACATTATGTGCATTAAATGAACGAGACTTCCTAGTTTTATACCGCCGCAATTGCCGCCATGCATGGTTATAGATTTTATGCGCACGATGACACTATTAGTTGTAACAAAAAATAAATTATAGGTTTTACGTGCCAAAACCACGATCTGATTATGAGGCACGCCGTAGTGGGGGACTCCGGAATTTTGGACCACCTGGGTTTCCTTAACGTGCACCTAAATCTAAGTACACGGGTGTTTTCGCATTTCGCCCCCATCGAAATGCGGCCGCGGTGGCCGGGATTCGATCTCGCGACCTCGTGCTCAGCAGCCCAACACCATAGCTACTGAGCAACCACGGCGAGTATTAGTTGTACCAAGACACCCGTATGTTGCTTCAGCAGCCAATCTCTACGGTATATACTGTGTTGTTATATCTGATATAAATAGAGCTATATATAAACACATCAATTTCGGCTGTCTTACCATTGGCTTCAGATTTTCAGTCTTTATCGTGGCATCGCCGAGGTCGTCATTTCACACTGTTACGAATCAGCGTAATTTTAATATATTATTTCACACAACCTCTACCTTTCAGAAAAACCATGAAAAAATATGAATAACAGTTATAAAATATGCGTAATTTGATTTCAGTTTTTAAAATGTTACTTTTCGAATGTGTTTATCAAGACGGCAACGTGCTAGTAATTGTGGCGGCCGGCGGAGGCTAAATATATAAATCTTTAAGTGATCTCACATGCCTTACTTTCCTAAAACTGGTTCCTGTTCCTCACGTTTTTAAGCAACACTTGCCCGGTGACATCACTGGTGGTTTTGCGTGTGTGTGCTTCTGTGCTTGGTTAATGCTCAGCAAACCTAGTGTGCGTCAATGCGGTCGTCAATGTGCATCTGTGGAACAACCTCTCCTTCGCTTTTCCTAGAACCCGGGAGCAGAAATATCAAGCTTCAGGTGTTAACGAATTCTTTCGTCGGCGCTATACCGCGTCTGAAGGTCACATCGAACGATATATTGTCGTTTGATAGCAGCTGCGTGCTCCAAATGCACTTTAATGTCGCTGTTTGGGACGCTGTGTTTGGCGTGACTCGCTTCGGGAATCGGTGACGAAGACGGCCAGTAACCTGGCAGGAAAACGCTGCTTAGATTCCACATGAATGATTCGCAATATAAACAAATGTTCGTAAATCCTCTGTCAGAGCGTCGCTGGGCTTCTATGTGCACAATATTTATTGTCGTAACTAATATGTTTGAGGAAAAAATGTTATCCGCTCTTTCTGCTCCACTTCGAGAGCTTCTAAAGGAAGACTGTATGGAATTGGTCAGACCTGCAGGAAAATAGTTTTCAACATCTCCATGCCGCTCTCATGCAAGCACCAGTCCTGGCATACTTTCGGCAGGACAAACCCGTGGTATTGTCGGTTGATGCTAGCCAGTACGGTGTGGGGGCCATGCTCTTGCAAAACGGACAGTCGGTGGATTACTCATTCCGTTCGCTAGCCGCAGCACAACAGCGATGCGCGCAAATATAAAATGAGACATTGTCAATCGTTCATGGCTGTACAAAGTTTCAAGGTTACATATCTGGACAACCAAATGTAATGGTCGAATCAGATCACAAACCACTGAAAATGATATTCAAGGAGCCTTTTTGTGAATGCCCGTTATGCCTCCAACGCATCAGGCTAGTACTTCTAAGGTTTCCAATCACCGTTACGTACAAGCCAGGCTAAGAACTTCTCTTAGCTGATGACCTCTCACGTTTTCCAAGTAAAGTGCAACTGCAATAACAAACTGAGCAGCTTGAAGTTAATGCCGTTTCTATCCTGCCGATTGCAGACGACCAACTACGAAGCATCCGGGAGTCAACCAAGAACGACGCACATATGTAGCAGTTGCTTTGTTATGCTAACACAGACTAGCCGAGACAAGGCTGCATGTACCGGATCCCCTTGCGAGCCTTTTGAGCCTACCGCGATGAGCTACGTACTAAGGACGGTCTGCTGCTTCCGAGCAACAAGTTAATGATCCCACCAGTCAAGCGCCGGGACTCATCTGGAACCCGCGAAAATTAGCTTGAGATTATCGTAAACCTTATAAGACCATTTCTACACCATCTTTTTGATAACGTCTTAAAAACGTTCACAAATTGGATATGAATAGCGTTGGCAAAGGACTTATTTGTTTCTTTCCTAATCCTATTTCTAGACGAGCTTTTCCAATACGTCTTTAAGACATGTTATATATGGTCTCATAAAAGTAATTAAGCCATACATTAGCCGATATATACGACGTTTTACCGACGAATTTGTCTCACTGATGTCTTCTTTAAACCGTTTTTATCATCTTGGATAAACCCTACAAAAACGTTGTGTACCTCTTTTGTTCTACCTGGGTTGGCCTCACAATATGTAAACAGTTCTAGCACAGCAACGTTTCGGAAGCTTCAGACGACCATAACGCAAATTACTCATCTCATTAGGCGCATAACCATCCAATGAAGAGGACCTAAAGAGCAAGAAACCACCCAAATAATCCAAGACCTACTATAAGCCGGATCGCATATGACAGCCCGCGTCTACTCCTTAAGCCTAAAAATTGAAAAACTAAACTTGATAATAAGAAAAGCAATCAAGGGCGCACTATGACTTCCCAATACGACCTCAACCACGATACTCCTCAAACTTGGTCCCCATAACACTTGGGAAGAAATGAGTGCAGCACACAGGGTTCGATGGAGGCGAAATGCGAAAACACCCGTGTACTTAGATTTAGGTGCACGTTAAAGAACCCCAGGTGGTCTAAATTTCCGGAGTCCCCCACTACGGCGTGCCTCATAAGCATATCGTGGTTTTGGCACGTAAAACCCCATAATTACATTACATGCTAGCCAGCTGGAGCGCCTGAAGCTGACTGAAACAAGCAGAGCAGTACAGCCAACACTTCATAGAAGAACCAGACACGAAAGCCCGATGGCACCCACTTTTTCGAGACCGTATCTCAGTCGCTCCAATACCTCGCAACATGCATGCAACACACCACAAAGACAGAGGACAAGCAAGACGTTGATCGCTAAGCAAGAAACCACTCAAAGAACCCCAACACCAGATATACAGGAGCGGCAAAGTATTCAGGTGGAAGAGTATACGCAATTAGTGCCGCCAACAACCAAGGGAATGAGCTTGTCGCAGCCACCATACGGGCCAAAAATCCAGAAACGGCGCAGGAATGGCCATCGTTCTCGGCATCGCCACAAGCAATGACACAGCCACCATCCTGAGTGACCCTTGAACCATGTGTAGAAATTTACAAAAAGATCGAATCTCTGCCGTAGCAGTGAAGATTATAAAAGAAAGAACAACACGACAACTCCCCGAACTAACCTTGCATGGACCCAAGGCCACGAACACCTGGCAGGAAACGAAGCAGGCCATGGTATCGCCCGAGTGCATACCAGCTGGGATTTCGATGCTACACGCGCTCCGGAAAGTACGAGGTTGGAAAACATTCCCATTAACTACGCCCTATATTGAAACATTAACGACTGGCAAGAAGACAATACGTACTACCACATCCAAAATTGAACAAGGAAGAAGCCACCGCTATCCGCAGACTACAAACAAATACATATGCCCATGAAATTGTCATGCACCGGGTGCACCTCACAATATTCTCATATCACTGCCGATTGTCTGATGTACCGGACGCCCTCCAACGCATGGCGTTGGTGTGCTCGCACCAAAGGAAAAACAATCAATATGAAGCTTCAGGACCCCTACAAGCGATCGAAGAAACGTGGGAAGCATTGTTACCGGCACAGAGCCTGGAGGATAAGTGAAGTCTGGTGAACAATGTCCGGGCAGCGGCATTAGCCAAAGGCTTTCTGGACTGAGAGAGCCGCCCACCAAGGGCAAAGACGGAACAATATCTCCCAGTTTCGCACGATAAACGTTTATTCCTCCTCCTGACACCTCGGTTTAATGCCCCAGTTTCTGTCTTTTACAAACTCAAAAATAATAGGTCTGTTGCGAATACTAAAATAGTGCGGTAAAAGCGCAAATGCAGGCGGAACAAAAGTCCTGGTCCATTTTCCAGTATTCACTCAATGAAAATCTAGCACGTCTATACTTTTTATTTTTTATTATTATTTTTTCTAATACTGTTGGCCGTCTTGGCCATAACAGGGTGGGTACTGCATGTTTACACATAACGTACAAAAACGTAAATAGTTTACACACACCTTACAAATAGTTTACACACCTTACACACCTTAAATAATTTAAATAGTTTACAAACCTTAGTTTACACACCTTACAAACGTAAATATGACATGAAGCAATGAATGTTGAAAATACAATGCAATAACCACCACAACAAATAATCAAATACAATACATTGGCTAAGAAATACATGTTTGTAGCATTGTGACAGTGATATCGCTAGCAGTATAAAAGCAAGACTAAAGTATGTATTCTACAACAGTGTGAAAACGTGTGCACGACACCATTAAGATTTCATTTCATAAAAGGTTTTTAACGCCTTCCTCAAAGCCTTCGATGCTACTCGACTGCAAAACAGACGCCGACAAACTATTCCATTCCTTAATCGTTCGCGGAAAAAATGAATAAGCGTACATGTCCACATATACTTTTGGAATTGAGAACATGCAATGATTGCTTGTCCTGACGTTTCTAGACTGCCTGGAAGCAAGATAGGGTGTGGTTTCAATATTGAAGTGGCCTGTTGATAATAAAAAAATATTTTTCTGTTATAGTGATATGAAGAACAAGGCAGTTCCAAAAGAATGGGTCACACTCTGACTCATTATTAGATGAGCTTGCGTTGGAAAAAAATAACACTCAATGCACTCAATAAAAGTTCATTGTCTGTCTGTCTGTCTCAATGCACAATGGTGGCCGTACGTAAAGTCGTCCTTTGTCGGAATATAATCTGCGGGTCAAGGCATCGGTTCATCTGGCTTGAATATTCGTAAAATTAATCGCCATAGCGGGCGCTTGAATGCGATTGAGAACGTACGCCAGTATTCTTTTCACGCAAGCAATCTAATTATATAACGATCTTTCTCTATTGAATTGGTGACAACATTGGGCATACTTGAAACGCATTCATGCGTGCCATGAGCCAAGTCATAACTTCGGAACAATGGTTAGACGCTAAAGAAAGGTCACCCAAAAAAGAAAAAAAGTATGTATTTACAGTTATTTTGAAAATTTGCTGAAACATAGTGCAAGTGGTAGAAGGGGTCCCCAAGATTGCACAGCGGCTCCGACATACAGAATATTCAAGAGCTAAACACTTTCCTATGACTGGTATTTAATAAACCAGCACGTCGTGTGTCATTTGTATCCCAGTAGTCCAGGGGCCAGTTCCTCCACTCTCACTGTGTCGGAGCTCACATTTCACGTGACTTTACGTATTCCAGCATTTATTGGCACAATATTGCGGTAGTTTCTTCTTTTTTCAATATTAGGTAGCTAAAATATATGCCGCAAAGCATTCATCTGAATACTTCGGTACTTGTCGCTCTAATGCACATGCCTGCGCTGCTCCATCTGTAACAAAGTACTGGAAAATATGTCCAATGCTTCCCCACCTTCCGGCAGCTGTTTTTCATCCAAATGCGCCCGGAAACCGACCCTGGTGCCCTAAAACGCTCAGAAATCTAATCGGGACTCTGACAACGTTCTCGCACAACTTGTGTGGTGCACCTTAGCACTGAGCTTTTCATTGTACGGATGTTGTTTTACTGTAAATGAGCTAGCATTTGCGTCAAGAAACATACAGCATGAATACTCCGCCGGTATTTGTTTAACGCCATTAACATTCGTAAGGTCGACTAATGTAAATCTTGCTGACGTTATTGTTAACATGAGAGTGTTCAGATGGTGACCTCTGGATTCGGAGTAACTTGAACAGTTGTGGGCGTCATGAACAAAGATACATTAATTATCTTTTCAAAAATTTGACCTTCGGTAGCGAAAGCACATCAGTAGTTTGGAGCAGGGAGATGTCTAGCTGAGCGAAGAACGTTCTATTAAGCATGCTCCTGTAAAGCCCAAACTACACGTACGCTTGCCGGCACGCGGCACCTCGCGCGCCTTGCATTTCCCCGCCTTGCGAGGAATGGCCGTTTGACAACGTTTTACACTTACCTTAGTGCAGAGTTATTTACGTCATAGGATACAATACGTACGGGTGAATGACGTTTCATCTAACCGATTGACTGTCACTTGCGGAGTCCCTCAGCGCTCTATATTTTGACCTATATTGTTTATATATATCAATGACATTACCAAACTACCAGGTTCTCATGAAATGATTATCTATGCTGCTGACACGAACATATTCTTTACGGACAAATCTCTTGTCCTAGCTGAGGCTATGGTAAACAGGTATTTAGGTAACTTACAATCCCGGCTACAATGCAACATGGTTTCCTTTAATTTATCCAAAACCAGATATATTATTTTTAGGCCAAATAATACTTCTGATTTCTATAAGGTCAACATTCAATTTTGATGTGTAATAATACAGGAGGTTGATTGTATTAAATTCTCGGTGTCTGGTTCCACCAGAACCTTTCCTGGAACGCACATGTATCAAAATTAGCATCTGAAATAAGTAAAAGTGTTGGCTGTCTTTACAAAGTAACTAATCTGGTACCCGTGTGGTTGAGACTGCAAATGTATTATGCGCTAGTATATTCTAAGTTAACCTATTCTACTCAAGATGGGGTACAACTACGACCACTATCAGAAACTACTAGTACTTCAAAAGAGAGCTTTGCGGTGCATTCATGGTTGCTATGGCAGACAAAAAGAGTTTTTTCGCGTCGCTGTTGTTTCGCAGTTACGATTTGCTTAAAGCGAACCAAGTGTACCTTTTTCGTTTGCTGCAGCCTATTAAATCCAACAAATTACACACCCAAAACAATACTTTGTCTTATGAAGCATACTATTTTCGAAAACAAATTCACTGAGTCGCCAAGACGCGTACTATGGCAAACAAAAATTGAATTATCAAGTAACTGCGGCTACTAATAAAATGTCGACAAATGTTGATTTTGATGTTTCATGCAAATTGTTGAAAAAGGAAACAATGAAATGTCTGATCGATTCTGGTCTTTGTTGTGTATAACACCATTTTTACTGTTGTATGTTTAAATAACTGCATCATGTCACACTTGCAAGTGCAGGTGATTTTGCATTTACATTGTTTTGTTTACAGTTATGTGTTTGTGTATTCTGATGTCAGAGTGTACAGGGGAGCCGAGGCCTTCGTCAGGCATTCCAGCCTTTAGCTCCGGCTCTCTCCTTTGTATGAAAAAGAAAAAAAAACTTCACTTCAACAAAAAAAATCACAGCATATCCACGGGGTGAATGATGATGAGTGGGCGAAGCTCCGGAGGGAATCATCGGATCTCCCGCTTAATCGGACGCTAGCACAAACGCGTTAGAGACGTGCAGTACTCTCTAGTAAGGGGGAGCGGCCACAGCGTCTTACGCAGCCATTTACACATGCCGGAACGTGCACCGCGTTTGCCGACGCCATCACATGACTGCTGAGATAGTATACCCCCCGTATTCATAAACGCTCCTCGACTTGAACTTGAGTTGCCACCGCCTTGGGCAGCGCGTTCGAAACGCGTTGAAGGTAAGGCGGAGAGGCCACAGCATCTTACACCAGCTTCTTACACGGGCCGTAACGCGCTAGCACAAACGCGTTAGAAACGCGCTATAGAAACGCGGCCTTTCGTTAATGTTGGGTATTTATTGCCATCGTGGTGCTTGTGTCTATGTGTGCTTCGTGGCGTAGTGGGCTAACGCCGCGCGCTCGGAAGCGAGGGGTCCCTGGTTCGATTCCGCGCTACGGGCACAACTTCGGAATTTTTTTTCTCATTTTTCTCAGACTGGTTACACACTACTACTACGACGAGGGACGAACGGGTGCCGCCTTAAGGAGCTTCGCCCCTAAAAAAAAAAAAAGACTACAAGCATAGCGAAAGAAATTCAACAAAAGCGGACACACCCATACTGGCCAGCAGCCCAATCCGCCTTTTTCACGGCGCTACGGCGCATGCGCCCTGCCCTGGCGGATTAGTCGCGAAACGTTTTGGTAGGGTCGCGCGCGCGGCCGTGCGGCCCCGTCTCTGGGAAACGTCCCCCGAAAAAAAAAATGCGCTCGCACGCGCTCTACTGCAAGTCCAAACTCGTGTTGTGTACCTCGTTGAAACTTCACTGGTAGCTCGACGACGGTGAGGTACCGAAAACGTGCGTAGCGTAAGACTGCAACTCCACTTTTAACAGAAAGCGGTGAAGGCTTCGTCCAGACTGCACAGGGAACCACGTAGTTGCCGCCTTGCATTCATGGCTCTAATAGTAAATTTATCGATAAACCCCTGCGTTACACTTGGACGACACTTAAAAACACGTTGCTGACGAAGACTTCTTGCAGCGTCGGTCCTCGCTTGCTGGTAGTGGCAGCGTGTGGTAACACTGGGTCGATACGAGACCGACAAGACGCGCCCGCCTGCGATTGACCGACCATTCAGCACTGTGTCGCTGAGACCATTTTATCATACTAGGCCTACAAGACGTAACCGATGAGCTCGAGTTGTCGTACTGCGATGGGCTTTGTTGTCGACGGCACCGATAAAATCAGCGTGCCGACCATCGTTCGACCGAACCCCGCGCGATCGGCCGTCGAACCGATAACGCGATAGCCGCAACGGCTTCGTTAGTATATATAAATAATCGCGCTCAAAGTGAGTCAAGACATGCCTACGAAGTTGAAATGCACAATATTTGACCCTCTCAATCCGTGCACATAGGTTTGAGCCGATGTTGATCCTGTTCAACGAAGGTTAGGCCTGGCACCGTCGAGTTCGCGCACCCGCTACCGGTGGACCGATACTGAAAAGTAAGCAAGTTATAATGAAGGAAACTGCTTTTGTAGTCCAATTCTAACCTTAGCGGTTTGAAATAAACTACCACTCGCTTCGATCGCCGCGTACATAATAAGCTGCAAGCGGGGACACAGCGCTGTGCCCAACGACTGTGCCAACATCTGTACGACACCGTTCCCGTAGGCTGCCGGTCGTATTCGCAACGTAGATGGGTGGGTTTTTACGTGTTGGCATGCTGACACATTTCTTAATTCCTGAGATATAGTACTCTTTATCTCTGCGTCAAACCCGAAACAAGAGACGGTACATTCGGCACAGCAGCATAAACAGCCGCTTCGCTCAGTTATATACCAACGGTGTCAGCGATGGCATCCGCGTATTTGCAGGAGGACAACACGGCATTAAATTAGCGCTTATGCGAGAACAATTTGCTCTAATAATTGCTTTATGACACGTGCAAACTAACTATCGCGAAGTTGAAGAAAAGCGAGAATCAGAAAAAAAAATTAACAGCCCGATATTTGGAACTGGATCACAGCCGTCATTGTTTAAGTGGCTCAGCCGCTCATACTGACTCGTCTCACAATGGAACAACGCGGCTCATATGAGCAGATATGTGTGTTTTATTCTACGTTTTGACATTCTTTCATATCAGCGCCTTTCCCCCATTTTTTGACGCTAACAACGATCTGTGGCTGTAGATGCCGATGTAAACAATTAAGTGCATCGCTTTGCTAAATCCAACGCGGAAGGCTGCGCACTCGAAAACAGCTTATTTATGCGAAATGTCTAAAGAATGTGTAAAAATAATTACAAAAAAAGCGAGGTGCAAGTGCAGGAGTTAGCGACAACAAACTCCAAAGCAGCCGCGACGGCAGAGGGAACTCAGCGTGCCTTTATCGGCCGCACTATAAACAAAACAGCACACTCAGGCCTGCGGACCCTACATGTATATAGTTGGCGAGTGCTACATGGCTTCCAGGAACGAGATGCTGCCCCGCAGAAGCCATTAATAATTATTCGCGATCCACGAAACGCACAACCCATGCGCACTTAACACGGGCGCAGGTTCACAAATCAACCGGCGAAAGCCCCAGCAACCCTTCCAAAACGTTTCCAGCGGCGCGCGGCAGAGGGCAGCACAGGAAAAATGAAAAGGGCGAGGCCGCTTGCAGGACTACCACGAAAGCCCATGCGCTGCACACGCTAGCACTTACACACTAAAACAACGCCACGGTTTCGCAGGTTCAGCGCGTACAGCGCGTCGTAATTGCGCGCGCAACTTCAGAAACATTTTCAGAGCTAATTGCGGAGGCGGCGAGCAGCCCCAGCACGCGCTCTATGCTGAAATGAAAAGGCGGAGTGCCCGCGTTCACTGTCGGTGCGCGCGCGTACAGAAAACACAGGAAAATGATCCCTGCAAATGGTGTGCCAATGGGTTAAACGCTCGGCGATCTATCGTCTGGGCGCCAATTTTGCATGTGCAGTTCTATGTATTTCCGTGACGGACTCGTTGACAAAACAGGGAGCTCGATCGGTGTCGTGGTCTGGGCGATTGTGTACTCCAAATCCAACGGGACACGGGGGCCGAGGTGCAAGTGCAGGCATCCAAAGCAGCCGCGACGTGGTTTTGGCTGAAGGAATCCTACATGGCCTGCTGGCAGAAGCCATTCGGGCGCCACCGAGTGTACTCCAAAGGGAGACGTATGAGCGGAATTCGTGGTCGCCGTGATTGAAGGATCCCCACAGGGGGCCGCGGCATACCACTGGTTTTGGCTGTTCAATCCGCCTTTTTTCACGGCCCTACGGCGCATGCGCCCTGCCCTGGCGGATTAGTCGCGAAATGTTTTGGAAGGGTCGCGCGCGCGGCCGTGCGGCCCCATCTCAGGGAAACGTCCCCCGAAAAAAAAAAAAAGCGCTCGGACGCGTGCTACTGACAACTCGTGCCGTGTACCGCGTTGAAACTCCACTGGTAGATCGACGTCAGTGCAGTACTGAAAGTGTGCGTATAGCGTAAGACTGGCTTTGGTAGTGCGACGGGCTTACTAGTCGACGACACCGATAAAATCACCGTGCCTATACCATCGTTGGACCGAAATCCGCGCGATAGGCCGTCGAACCGATAACGCGATAGCCGCAACGCCTGCGTTGGTATATATGAATAATCGCGCTCAAAGTGAGTCAAAACATGCCTACGAAGTTGAAAGGGTGAAATGCGCAAGGCTTCGACCAGGCCTCTCAATCCGTGCACATGACGTTTGAGCCAATGTTGATTTCAGCGAAGCTTAGGCCTGGCTCCGTCGAGTTCGTGCACCCGCTACCGGCGGACCTGTACTGAAAAGTAAGCAAGTTATGACGAAGGAACTGCTTTTATAGTTAAGTTCTGGCCTTAGTGATTTGAAATAAACTACTCTTCGCTTCACACGGCGCGTACACGATAATCTGCAAGCGGCGACACAGCGCTGTGACCAACGACTGTGCCAACATCTGTATAGGTCACCGTTCTCGTAGGCTGCCGCTCGTATTCGCTAGATGGGTCGGTTTGTACGCGTTGGTATGCTCACGCATTTCTTAATTCCTGAGATGTACTGTTTATCTCTGCGTCAAACGCGAAACAAGAGACGGTACATTCGGTGCAGCGCCAGCATAAACAGCCGCCTCGATCGGTCAGTTATATACCAACGGTGTCAGTGATGACATCCGAGTTTTTGCGGGAGAACAATACGGCCTTTAAATGAGCGCTTATGTGAGCACATTTTTCTCTAATAATGCTTTATGACACGCGCAAACTAAGTATGGTGAAGTTAAAGAAAAGCGAGAATCGGTAATAAATTAACAGCCCGATATTTGTAACTGTATTACAGTCGCCGTTGAGTAGCTCAGGCGCTCATAGTGACTCGTCTCATGGTGGAATAACGCGGCTCATATAAGCAGGTATATGTGTTTTATTCTACGTTTTGACATTTTTTTTCATATCAGCGATGCACCTTTTCCCAATTTTTCACGCTAACGACGATCTGTGGCTGTAGATGTCGATGTAAACAAGCGCACCGCTCTGCTAAATCCGACGCGGAAGGCTGCGGGCTCGAAAACTTCTTATTTATGCAAAATATCTAAAGAATGTGCAAAAAGAATTTAAAGAAAAGCGTGGTGCAAGCGTAGGAACCAGCGACAACAAACTCCAAAGCAGCCGCGACGGCAGAGGGTACTCAGCGTACCTTTATAGGCCACACTATAAACAAAACAGCGCTATCACGCCTGCTCACCCTATATGTATAGTTGGTGAGTGCTACATGGCTTCCAGGAACGACATGCTGCCCCGCAGAAGCCATTAATAATTATTCGCGATCCACGACATGCACAACCGATGCGCACTCAACAAGGGCGCAGGTTCACAAATCAGCCGGCGAAAACCCCGGCACCCTACCAAAACGTTTCCGGTCGCGTGCGGCAGAGGGCAGCAAGGGAAAATGAAAAAGGCGGATTGGCTGGAGCGCACCAAGCGGCTCATGGCAAAACCTGAGCCACTCTTCCGGTTTCGGGTTTGGACCGCGCCTGTTTTGAATGCTATCTGGTACGCGTTACGCCGGCTGCGCTTATCCGCGGGGCTTTCTTTTCTTCTATTTTTGTTGTTTCTACTTTCAACCGCAGGAATCTGTGCAATGTGCAATTTCATAAAGTAGACACAAGATGCCTTTTGAAATGAGGAAATGTTGAGTTTGCTTTACATAAATACTTGTTTAGGGCTTTTTGTTCATTCATGCAATGTTGTGGCACCAGCTAAGCAGCAGAAACTTCCTGTACAAAGTGAATTGCAAGCACGTGTATTTTTGGTATTTAGACCTTATAGGAGTAAGTCTGCGAAACATGCGATACTGGTGAATGGGCGGCACAGAAAGAAAAGAAATTCGCTTTTGCTTACATGGCATAGAAAATAGCTGACTCATCCCAAACAATACCATAAAATATGAAGAAAATATCTGATTTCCAAGCATTCCCCCTTCACAGGCACTATTTTCTGCACTTTAACGGCACAAGTACACGGGCGATTGCATGTTTCGACACAACTTGGCCACAGCCGACGCGATGGTACGCTACGAACACAGAGGTGACCAGAACACAGGGTGTAGAGCTAGACCATGGCAGACGCTCGCAGAATGCCTTCGATTCGCATTCAAGACAATACGCGTGGGTGTAACGCCCGTTTTCACTCGTTTAGAAATATTAGAGTTTCTGGTATTTCCAGGTATTTGAGCTCCTCGGCTTTATCTCTTACTCGTTCTGCCGGCGCAGGCAACACACTCCCGTGTTATCACTCTGGGAAATCGCTTGTCGTGTTTTCGGCAAGCGTGATTACCGAAAGAAGGTATATGTTGTTACGGGGCCATAAAAAGCGTCACACACTTGTCCCACTAAGGTTCAGTACACGCGAAACTAACTTTGTCACCACGGCCGAGCTGCTTACCGCTAACTGCGTCACAATGCCCTGTGCGGCCAGCGTGCCCGAAAAGTACCCCGAAAAGTATCTAAAAGACTTTTCAATAATGTTGGGTGTCAGAGAAAGCGCCCCAAACTTGTCCTAGTAAGATCCAGTAAACGCGAAAGTATTTGTGCACCACTGCCGAGCTGCTTATTGCTACTGCGTCACAACGCCCGGTGTGGCCAACGTGCCTCATCAGTAATCCAAAATATACCGAAATCAGGTAATGTTTGGGCCCATAGAAAGCACCGAAAACATGTCCCAGTAGGATTTAATATACTCCAAACTACCTGTTTTTCGCTAACTGCGTGACAACTCATTGCTCTGTGCCATAAGCCTGAATGTTGAAATGCGTTGCAGACTGTCAAAGACAATTTCTCACCTTGCTGCAGTCCAATAGTGCGGTTCGAAATGTATAAGAAACGGAAGAATACGCGGAGAGCCCAAGAAACCAGACTGCATCCCAAGAAAACAAGAAAAATCTCCCACTCCATGAAGATGCTCGAACAGCAAAGCTGCATTAGCTACACCGAGTGTTACATGTGTATGTGTGTTGCACGTGAGTTAATTGCGTAAACACAAGTAACACTGATATACAACACGACCTTATAATAAAACGTTGCATGGCGAGAAGAGCCAGCGACTTCCGACGCTACTCGACGAGTCTCCAGGTATCTGGTCGAAACCTGAAGAGCCGCTGCCAGAGCATCGTGTGCAGTCACGGACAACAAGCGCGTTGGGCGAGACACGCGGAAACGCGGACAGCAACGGCAGCAGCTCTGCGCGTTATCCGAAAGGGCGCCCCGCAAAGAAACACCTTCTACTATCCCATCGCCCTTCATCCTCACGCCCAGTGTGGCTTCTCATTGGTCGCCTCCTCCACCAGCGCGCCTCTCCTCCTCTGCTGGTCACGAGACCTGGCCTCCCCCCCCCAACGGCTCTCATCTTCTCCTGGTCACCTCTCCTGCGTGGCACCGGCAGGCAGAAGGCGCAGCCTCGACCTACAACAACTCCGCTGTTAAAAAAGTTACAGGCCTGCGCGGGCACACGTAGAACAGTCACAGCGTAAGCTGGTTGAGCGGTGCAAGAGTAGCTCCAATTTCGGCACCACGCACAAGGCCTTCGCGGCTAAAGTGTCTTCGCCTCGATTTTGACGAGAACGATCTGACTGTCCGCCCGGCGTTCGACGGCGAGCTGCGGCTTGTAATGCTCTCTGCACAGCAGTCTGCTGAGCCCGATTGATGCCTGGTTGTAGCCGCGCACGTAGTTCTACGATTCGCTTCTTCGGCAGCAGTTCGTACCTTGCGAGGAGACGCCATAACGTGTACGTACCCAGAATATGTGGAGCACATCTAACATCGGGATAGCATTGATTGCGCGCCTCGTCTGAATCGCATCGCATCTCGTCGCACGCGGCGGTTGCAGGCACGTTAACTAGATGGCGCCACCACACTGGCAGAGGCTCGGGTCGCGTGCGCCTGCCTATAGACCGCCTATAAAGGGAACTTTTCTTCTGCCTGATAGCAAGCGCTTGCGGGGCTCAGCGGTAAAGTATCCGACTCCAAAACAGCGGGCCTGGGTTCGATCCCAGCGGAGAGCGGATACTTTTTTTTTCGCATTTCCGGCGATAGCGGTTACGGGGCGGCGGCACCACCATCGCGACCAGAAACGGCTATTGGAATGAGCCCGTAACAGCTTACGCTGTAAAAAGTCGCAGTTTCGCCAGAAAGGCGAAGCACCAAGTGCGATAGCGAATTAGTAGAGCACTATTGCGAGTACTGATTAAAACTGAAATAACAAGCGTGGTGTCAGCGCGCACAAGCTAACATGAATAGATCACAATCGATGACCGCAGACAACCACTGTCAAAACGCTGGCAGCAAGCGCAGCTACCCCAGCGAGCGAAAGTTCGTGCGGTCTATCCCTTCCATGGAAATTGAGCGGTCAATGCACGGCGCATACAAAGGTCAGAACCATGTGGAGATCGCTTGCAAGATACGGTGCGCGCGACAACACCGGCAGCCCGTACCGGCGCAAAGTACAGAACGCATTTGTTGGCAGAGTAGAAGCCCCCCCCCCCTCCTTCCCGCGTTGCCTTCCCGTTTTCCTGCGTTCGCGTGGGAAATTGCGTCGGCAGTTCCCCTTGCGCCCGGTTGCAAGCTACGCATGGGGTCCACAGCACAGCATCCCCCCCCCCCTACCTCCCTCCCCTGCCATACCCCCACAGCATTTCGCTCTGCGGAAGTTGCGTTTGCTCTCCGCCGTACATTCGCTCTCCGTGATAGCGCGCGTCCCACGCGCTATTTCACTCGCACATACGGCGCTCGGCGACAATTTTATCGCCCTTGGACTTTATACGGAACCTCACGGCGACGACAACGGCAGAAATTCGCTTGAATGATCCCTATAATTGCTATCGCAGTAAAAAGTGGACGGGTCGACGGGTTGCCTAAGAGGGAAACGCTCCCATGCACAGCTGGCCTCGCTCGCTTTGGTGGCGTGTTTGGCGCATGCATTTGCTGCGTCTCAATTGTCGTTAGCTTGTTGCTAGGTGACGCATGAAAGATAAGTTGCAAAGTATAGTTCAGGTATACGCAAAACGTTTTATTGTTAGCGGGAAAGAAAAAAAACCGCCCACGCACTCCGTACGCACTCCCAGCGAAGCTGAAACGTGCGTCCCCGGTGTTCAACAGTGGGTAATTCCTAACGCTGTATTGAAGCGTTTCTCAATTATTGGTTACATGTTTTGGTTTCTAGTGGGACGAAAGCGCCAGTGGCTGGCGGATGCTGCTAACCACGACGCCGAGTTAACTCGAGATATCGAACGCATGTGACAAAGCGAGCCGAGGAAGCGGCGTTGTGGGCAGAGCAGTGCCAGCGTGGCAATGGCGGGAACGCGTTCGCCACCCGCCGTGGTTGCTCAGTGGCTATGGTGTTGGGCTGCTGAGTATGAGGACGCGGGATAGAATGCCGGCATTTAAATGGGGCGAAGTGCGAAAACACCGTGTACTTTGATTTAGGTGCACGTTAGAGAACCCCAGGTGGTCGAAATTTCCGGAATCCTCCACTACGGCGTGCCTCATAATCATATCGTGGTTTTGGCACGCAAAACCCCACATTAAATTTTTTAATTAGCGCGTTCGCCGGGGCTAACGCCCGCTTTCGGCGGAAGTTTCTCGAGTGGCACTTTGGCTTCGGATGCGATAAAACGTCCACGTTGCAATCGCAAAGCGGAACGCAAGCGCCAATGGCAGGCGGATGCTGCTAACCACGACGCCGAACTAACTCGAGATATCGAACGCATGCGACAACGGCGTGCCGAGGAAGCGGTGTTGCGGGCAGAGCCAACGTTTATAGATGCATTTTCACAAAGTATCTATAAACGTTGGGCAGAGCAGCGTGGATGTGGCAATGGCGGGAACGCGCTCGCTAACGACGTCACTAACGGCGCTGTCAATGGCGTGCGCGCTTGGGGGCGACGCGGCCTAGTGCAAGCTTTCACCTTTTTTTTCTCCTGGCTCAGCGCGCCACGCAGAGACGCTAACGACGTCACTAACGGCGCTGCCAATGGCGCGCGTTCTTGGGTGCGACGTAGAGAACGACGCAACTGACGCCGCCGCCAATGGAGACATTTAGCAAAACATAGGACGGACGGTTTTTCGTGTCGCCTAGCCATATACAGCTTTCGCTGTAAAAACCAATTTCTGTTGACTTGATTTCACATTCTTTTTTTTTTTCGTTGCTCGCGGTGGCTGTCGGCGGATGTTAATACTAGCGTGACGTATTTCCTGTTGAGATTTTTCGAAGGGTGTCCCCTCTTGTTGAATTTCTTTCTCTAGGGTTCAAGACCCGCGCGAGCGCGGGTTCTGGCAGAGGTCGCTTCGTATTTTGTGAGGCAGCCAGCACGCCTGTATTTGTCTGAAGAGGATATCCGCTCGCGCCGTGCTTGGAGGCGTGCGATGTATCATGCGATCTATCTATTAGCATGCGTGAGGCGCGTGTGCTCGATCACGTGTGCTCGATCAGGCGATTCCCCGGCAAGCTAGTCGACGAATTCATTGAGCGTCTGCAGCGTTCCGGCAAGCGTACGTGTAGCTTTGCATTAATAGCTACGCGAACAAATATGACGCTTGTGAAAGCGTAACTGACGCGAAAAAAAAGGTCTATGAAGTCAATCTCACCACGCCCCGCCTTTCGTGATGTTACCATTGTCAACAGTGACGTGGCTCTGGAGCAGGTTCCTTGCGACCAGCCCGCTATGATTGTTATAGCGAAGGTGATTATGGCAAGGCTTCCGTGCATTTTTCTAGTGCGTGTGCAAAAATGTGGACCGATCCTGGTGATCGCCCAGGAGTGGTCCAAGTGCAATAACGCGTACTGTTGTGTGCTCCAGGTGGTGGGCTCCGGGACCTGTAACGCACATTGAACTACCCTTGTGACACCTCGGACCCAAAGAGGTCCCAGGAACAAAGGCAACAGCAGCAACAACAAAGGTCGAATCTTTGCCCAAAAGGCCGACCCGCGTCGGCCATTTATACGCTCTCACCGCCCTCCTTCTCGGCGGTCCAACAGCTTGCTTTCCTAGCTTCCTGCGGTTCTCCCGGGTCGCGCGTGTTATAAAACACGGAGTCATTCTCGATTTTGAATTTCACTTCTCTGGTCGTAATGGGGATACCGCGTGTAGCGCACATTCCCGGCGACGATTGCATTCTCCTCTCTTTTTCTGGCATCGCGCTCCGTAGGGACGTTGCTCTTCGGGATTACGGACTGTACGCGGCCTCCCCATTCTGCGTCACCTGTGTGTCGTGTGCTAAACAGCTTCGCTATTGTCAAAAAGTGCGCATAATTAAAGCGCGCGTTGCTCAAGCTGGCGAAGAAGCAAACCGGCCTCCGCCGCAAATTCCAGGAGGGAGAGAGTGCATAAGCCAAAGACAGCCAACGCGATCAACGGAGACTAGAAACTTGGACAAGATACGCGAATGTGACTGTAACGAGAGCGGAGAGAGAGGGCGCGCACCGTAACACCCGCTCAGACCCCGACAGCCCGAGCGTGCGCCAAAGGATGGGTCACCACCCTCCTCGACGATGCTTCGGCGGCTGTGGCCGAAAACGCGAGAAAACGCTAAAGAATTTCAAGGATTTGTTCATGCTACGGGAGCACAATTCCATTAGGAAGATCGGGAAGCACTGGCGAAGGCAATAAAAGCGCCGTGCGGGAATCAGCAGGGGGGATCAGACTGCGCCAGTGAAGAGATGTGACATGAAGACCAACCGTCTGTGGAAGAGGCGATCCCCGGCAAGCTAGTCGCCGAGTTCATCAAGCATCTGCATTTCCGGAGAAGTTCCTTCGTCGAGATTTGCCTGGAGCTACGCCGAGATCGCCCGACTGAAGACAAGCACGGGTGAAAACGAGTGGACACTGTGTTCTTATTCATTCTGGACTGTACGTGTTGGACTCTTAGTGCTTGTCGTGGGTTATTTTCCAGTGTTTTGTTAATGCTCATTTGAACTGCATTGTGTTGTGCCTAGCCTAAATTTGCACGTGTGTATGTAACTGGCTTATTTAAAGAATATATGTTTTTTTTCTGACAGCTCTGGGCTCTAACTTAGCCTTTGGACCACAACCGGCGTTTGCTGGCGCACCAGAGCGCCCCTTAATAATTGTCCTTGCTTTCGTGGTGTTATTTTCGCAAGCTGATAAGTCGGCTTCTGAATTGGCCCGGCGTTGGAGCCTTGTTCACGGGTGTTTCACAGCTTGTCATCCGCCTTCACAGAATAGAATGGCTCATGATTTTTTATTCACTTTGTTTTTACAGCGGGGCTTTTATACACTAGTTTCCAGCAGGTCGCTGCATGCGTAGACGAAAAACGCCGTAGCCTCGACACAAAGGAAAAGCTTATCGCCGGTGTGCCGCAGCCGCGTTTAATAGCCAGTGGTTGTGTCTCTTTGGCTGGTGACATCACGCACTGCATAGGCGCATTATCTCAGTTACGTTCCAGCCGTGTAATGGGTAGGCCGCGTATTGTGCGGACCGAGGAAGAACAGCTTGCTAACAAAGAACGACTGCGTGAGAAGAAGTGGCAATCGGCGTGAAGGCGGCGGAGGCTGATAACGCCTACCACCGCCTTCGCACCCAATCCCGCTCAAGCATTGTTACAGAAAAACATGGCCGTCTACCACAGCCACCACAAAGCTATAGTCACCTTAGTGACAAAATAATAAAAAGCGTAGAAAATGACAATTCGTTTGGTATGTGCTTTATTTGAATTAATATAGTTTATCACCATATAAACAGCTCCGCTGGTCATCCACCTTCACAAAGTGCAATGGCACGGAGTTTTTCTAAGTTTAAAGTTTTGATATAAGATGGCAGCAAACGTGCGCCGTCAAAAGCTTTCTGCGCCACAGAAGCGATGCACGACGCAATTTGGTGCAGATTTCGCGCGCCGCGGCGGGCGCAAAGACCCAATAAAAGGACGCCGGACTCAAATCTGATTGATTTGATAATAAAGTTTACGTTATTCTTTTTCTAGCGCCGCTGGCATAAAGACAAGGCGCTGCTGCCAAAGCAAGAAAACCAGGTGAACAGCTAGTCAGCTGCAGCCGTGCTGCATCAGCTGACTGCATCGCTGCATCTGCTGACTACAGCTAGTCAGCAAATGCAGCCGTGTCGATCGTGATGGTGCCATCGTGGCGAAATCTGATGTGGCGATCCTGACGTCTCTGGCGCTTTTTCTTTGGCGTCAGTTTCACTTGCAGAAGGAGTTTATGCTTAAATGCTATGTCATTTGTTGTTGCCTCATAGATTTATATGTGGCTGCAAATAAACTTTTATTCCAGTCGCACACGAGAGTAAGTGTAAGCAGAAAATGCTCGCTCGCTGACACACAACAAACACAATGCACA
>NC_051162.1:41104086-41136974 GCF_013339745.2 Dermacentor silvarum | reverse complement strand
CTAATTAAATCACAACCTTATTTCTCATTTTCTACTCTAATGTCACTGTATTTAGCTTTCGTTCATTCTCATATCAACTATAACATTGAATCATGGGGAAACACTTATAGCAGTCACCTAATGTCATTGCAAGTCATTCAAAATCGAGCTATTCGTCTAATAACATTTTCATCTCGTAGCATTAACGCTAGTGAGTTATTACATGCTCCTAACATTTTGAATGTGACTGATCTTGTTAAATACAACCTCGCCATTTTATTTTTAGGGCCATAAACAATAATCTTCCAGTAACCATCATACCAACGACGTCTCTTATTAATATAAATAATACTAGATTTGCAGACAATATGAACTTTATATTACCCAGCGTTCGCACCAACTACGGCAAGCAGTCATTACACTTTTCAGCTATATCCCTCTGGAACACATTACCATTTCCTTTAAAATTGTTGAAATCTCACCGGTTTCATACTGAACTTAAGCGCTTTCTTTTAGCTTTATCCGACTCCCATTTTTCAGTGTAGTATGTTTTTTCTTTCTTTTTTTTAAACTTTAACTGTGTTTCTATATTTATTTCCTGCATTCTTTTCATCGCTTGGAAAGCACCCTTTGTAGTTCTGCCTATTATTCAGTGATCTGCAACCTTGTTCTTATGCATTAACTGCTGCATTTTTTTTATTTATGCCTTGTCTTTCAAAAAAACCTGTATTATCGTAAACTTTCCATGTTGCCATTGTTTGTTGTATTAATAATTCTTGTCATCATGCATAGGAGGTCCCATTTCAGTTTTTAACTACGGGACCTCCTTCTGTATATACTTACCATGTAATTAACCCCGTTTTTTGTATTGAATAAACTGATTCTGATTCTGATCGCAGGGAGAGGCCTTCATCCTGCAGTGGACATAAATATAGGCGGATGATGATGATGATATGAGCATTTGACAGTACACAAGCAACCAGCGGTGGGATGGTGGCGTGCAGCAGAGGTAGAACACCGGCTTCTAATCTGAAGGACGTAAGCTCGAGTCCTCCTCCAGTCTACTAAATTTGCAGGCACGCAGAGTGGCGCCTGACACCGGCAAACACACACACACACACACACACACACACACACACACACACACATATATATATATATATATATATATATATATATATATATATTGCCGCAAACTAGTGGGGCTATTCACCCTTTTCCCGGTGCTCCCGTTGGCGCTGCCATGTTTGATCACGTGGTGACGCGTCCATTGCTTGCCTCAGCTACCTTGGCTGCCTCCGTGTTTACAATGCAAGCGCATGTTGCTGGTGCGGCGCAGCAAACCTCCGTTTCGACCCATATCGTACACGGTGACTGTCTGGATGACACGAAGCTTTGGCCACAGCTTTAGAGGACATGTAAGTGCATTCATAGCTCATTACGCCTTGTCCAAACGGCGCGAGCTGGATATAAGGTGCTTGTTCTAAAAGCGGGGCCAGGAATGTATTCCAGGCTGTCCAAACTTTCCGCTCATTAATTAAATCGGGATCAGTGCGCGCTTCGTTCTTTATTTGGCAAACATTTTGAAGCAGCGGCTTTTCATTTTATTTTATTTTATTTATTTATGCACTAGATACAACATCAAAACATTCGTCTGCACAACTCACCTTCAACACCTTGAAAATTAGAATTGTTTCAAAATAAAACATACAACAAGTAATATAAACACAGCATGAATCAACCTAAGTGATATAAACGATATTTCTGACTCAGTAAGGTTCCCCAGTTCGGCCACTATCTGATTGCTTATTTTCTGCCTAATCGCTTGAAGGATGTGCTCAGCTGCGATAGATTTGTTCTTGCTGAGCACAATGTTGAGAATGTAAATGTTCTGTACTTTGTAGTAGCCAGTCGCAAAGACGTGTTAAAGCTAGTCCCTCGCTTACTGTGTGGACCGCCACGAAACATTCGGCCTTCAACATTCGTGTCTTGTCGGTGTAGTCGCCGTCACTCATGCTTCGGCCACATTAATTCAAGTGTGCGCCCATTCACTTATTATTGATACATTGGCGATAGGGTGGGCGTAACTTTGCTTGTGAGTAGGGGTTTCTAAGCAAAAACGTTGCTTATACATGACAATTCTATTGTGCGGTTGAAGCAAATTCACGTTTTATATTATTACATGGCTACGTCGGAGTTTCTTTGGCGTTATACTTTGAGTTCGAAGTTTTTTAGCGTGGATAAGATTGGGCACAGGAAGACACACACGGCACAGAGCACACATAGCACCATGTACAGCCTGTGTGTATTCTTGTATCGAGTGTTACTTGCGCTAAAAAACTCAGACCACGATGTCATACTAAGAAGTCCACATTGCTACTCTCATCAACTGTAATGCGTCGGTCACATCCACTTGGACAGGTAATTTTAAAGACTGGAGTACGGACGCCAGTTTACGTTTCACAGGATTTACCGTTTCTAATTGTTGCGGCACGCAGAGTAGCAGCTGTGTCCCACGCCAACAATATTGAACTGTGGCCACAAAGTAAAAAAGAAAACGAAACAAAGGTCATATCATGAGGAGCGCGCAAGGTACATGGTAATTTACTAATAAAGCTTTAAAACTCTAAGCAAAGAATGGCTGGGCATCCCAGCCTTTCGAAAGAGGATGTCCAGCACAGTTGTTCAAAACCATCATTAGAACTGATGGTTTTGAGCTGCCACAGCGCAAGCTGCCGTCTCTGTGGCAGCTTGCGCAACAGTAATCTTTACCGGGAAACGTTTGCGGGGAGCGCTATGTGCTTCGCATTGCTATCACGAGCGCCTTATCATCAATTACGCGGTTTGGATGCTTGTTTTGGGCATGTTTTTTATTGAAACGAGTGCTCTACTGTATGTTCTATGCGTGATACCAAAGAATGTAGGCACTTCTCACTTCAATAGATTTTTTCAATGCGAAGGCAGTATTGCCCCATTACGCGAAAAGCCGGCGTTGTCGGCGTAGCCACCTAGCGATGGTACTAAAAATCGCCGACGGTGCAAAGAGTAAAAACACGTTAAAAATGCTCGGACTGATGTCAGATTTCTCGTGGAGGTTCCTGTAAACAAAGTAAATCATTGGCTTTGCAAAGAAAATTTTGTAAAATTCGGTCTGGGTGGGAACCGAACCGGGGCATCCAGGGCGCGAGACGAGCACCCATGGAGCCACCGAAGCCACGGTAGCTCCATGGTTCTGGTTTACTAAAGGTATACCTAGTACATGCGTCATTGGGCACGTGACAGGGGAGCCAATGGGGAGGAAGTGGTGCCCATCGTGAGTTTATAAAGTGAGTATAAAATAAAAAGCATTAATGTCCAATTCAACACCGCTGAGCAATCCTTCGAATTATGAACTCCTCGCGGGAAAGCGAGGGCGTTGAGACGCTTGGCGCGTTTTGATTTGTGCTTACCGAGGCGCAATCAGAACAAGGGCGAGAGCTTGCGCAGACGAGGAACCCACGGGTAACACAAGCTTCCGAGGGCGAGGGCGAAGTAGACGTGGCGTCGCGGCGATGTCCTCTCCCCTCACGCAACACGTGGCGCACTAGCGCCGCAGCAGGTGTGCCCTTTCGCCCGCGCTACTCCATCGACACACGCTCGTGACGTGGCATCCCAGCCAGTGGCAATGCGAGCTTAGGTGCCGTTTCGTTGCTACAGACGACAGACGCCGGCTCTTTTGCTCAATGGGCTACTTGACGTACCTTGAACTTGCTACTTGAACCAGTACCTCTCACGGCCCTATCGTAACCCAATGGAATGGCGAACACCAGATGACAGGCCTATTTGCTTTAACTGCCGACGTGTTGGCCATATTTCTCGTCACTGCCGCAAAACCTGGACACGCTCATTTCGATCTCCATTCCAACCAGACCATTGCTCACCAGATAGTCGCCCGCCGCAGGAAGAACGCACAGAGCCTTACCACCGTGCTGAGACCTCGCCACCTACACGGCCGACTCGTTCGCCTTCTCCTCGACGGCCCCTGCCTCGCCCAGCAAATCTTCGCCGTTCTCCGTCGCCCATGTACCGGCGCTCGTCGGAAAACTGACGGGCGCAGCTCCGATGGGTGACGCTGCTACATCGACCCGGACTGAAATTCCTCTGCTGACTCTGCCGACGGATAGAAATTTACTTCAGGTGTATGTGGATGGTGTCCTTGTAACGGCTTTAATTGATACCGGCGCGCACATCTCTGTCATGAGTGACCATCTTCGTCGACGCCTGACTAAAGTCATCACACCTGCTGCGTCCTGTGTTGTGCGGGTCGCCGATGGCAGAACGCCGGCCGTCATAGGAATGTGCGCTGCTCGTGTCAGTGTCGCCGGCCGTCAGACCTCTGTCCTTTTCACTATTCTGGAAGAATGTCCCCACGACGTTATTTTGGGTCTCGATTTTCTAACAGCGTTGATTGATTGCTCCGCGGGACTTGTTCAGCTCGATTTGCCCTGCTCTTCTGACCCTCCTGAGGAAGTTTCCAGCAGATTGTGTTCAACCGAGCACATTCGTCTTGCCCCCCAAGCTATGACGTGCGTCATTCTTTCGCCCTCCCCACCTGTGCCTGACGGCGATTACATCGTCTCTCCTATTTCGGACGTCCCCCTGACCCATAACATTGCGCTTCCTCACACTGTCGTCAATGTTACGAACAATTCTACCTGCCTGCCTATTCTAAACTTCGGACCATACAGCCACGTTCTACCACAAGACATAGCTTTAGGCACGCTGTCATCTTGCGAAGACTACCACCTCTCGGCCTTGACGACTGAAAGGTGGTCTCAAGGTACTTCATCGCCTTCTTCACGAACTACCTTACCCGACATCTCCAACGTGATTTCTCCTGCTCTCGCGCCTCAGCACGCCGACCAGTTACGTCTTTTGCTCGCCTCATTCAGCGACATTTTTGACTTAGATGGTCGCCCTTTAGGTCAGACTTCCATTGCGAAACACGTCATTGACACTGGTGACGCCCATCCGATTCACCGGAGACCATATCGGGTGTCCTTGCATGAGCGACAAGTTATTCAAACGGAAGTCGAAAAGATGCTTTCTCGGGGAATAATTGAGCCGTCTTCAAGCCCGTGGGCGTCGCCTGTAGTCCTAGTTAAAAAGAAGGACAACATCTGGCGCTTCCGCGTGGACTACCGGCACTTGAACAATATAACAAAAAAAGATGTTTATCCTCTCCCCCGCATTGATGACGCGCTGGACTGTCTTCACGGTGCGAAATATTTTTCTTCCATCGACCTTAGGTCCGGCTACTGGCAGATTGCTGTAGACGACATGGACCGCGAGAAGACATCGTTTGTAACACCGGATGGCCTATACCATTTCAAAGTCATGCCTTTCGGCTTGTGTAATGCCCCAGCCACGTTCGAACGTATGATGGACGCACTTCTGCATGGACTCAAGTGGTCCATCTGTCTTTGTTACCTAGATGACGTCATCGTTTTCGCTCCTACGTTTGCCACACACCTCGAGCACCTTTCATTAGTTCTTTCTGTATTTCTAAATGCTGGCCTCCAGCTTAATTCGTCTAAGTGTCACTTCGGTCACCGCCAAATCACTATCCTTGGCCATCTTGTTGACTCATCTGGTGTGCTCCCAGACCCAAGTAAAGTGCGGGCTGTGCAGAACTTTCCCGTATCGACCAGCGCCACGGATGTACGGAGCTTTGCGGGCCTGTGTTCTTACTTCCGCCGCTTTGTTCACAACTTTGCGGAAGTCGCCCGACCTCTTACTGCGCTTCTGAAAGCTGATGCTTCATTTTCCTGGGGCCCTGAGCAAGCGTCCGCCTTCTCGAAACTCATCTCCCTCTTGACATCTCCACCTATTTTGGCGCACTTCGACCCGTCTGCACCTACGGAAGTCCGCACTGACGCCAGTGGTCATGGAATCAGCGCCATTTTGTCTCAGCGTCAGCGAGGGAATGACCATGTGATTGCATACGCAAGTCGTTTGCTTTCTGCTGCTGAACGCAACTATTCTATCACCGAGCGAGAGTGCCTTGCACTTGTCTGGGCCGTCGCGAAATTTCGTCCATACTTATACGGTCGGCCATTTACAGTCACGACAGACCACCATGCGCTGTGCTGGCTCTCTTCCCTGAAAGAACCTACAGGCCGCCTCGGTCGCTGGGCATCGCGACTTCAGGAGTACCCGTACACCGTGGCCTACAAGTCGGGTCGTTTACACCAAGATGCCGACTGTCTGTCACGTCATCCTGTCGACCCTCCGGATATTTGTGCGACCGACACTCCTACTCCTGTTCCCTCGCTCTCTGCATTCGCTGACCTCGCCACCGAGCAGCGCCGTGACCCCTACATACGTGACGTCATGGACAAGCTCGCGTCTGCGCCATCCGACCCCTCCCTTAGACTGTTTCTCATCCAGGACGGCACGTTGTATCGGCGCAGCATGCACCCTAGTGGCCCCGAGCTGCTGTTTGTCGTTCCCCGCCATCTGCGTGCCACCATTCTCTCTCAGTTACACGATGTACCCACGGCTGGTCACCTTGGCGTCTCTCGCACGTACGACCGTGTACGACGCCGATTCTTTTGGCCCGGTCTATACCGATCCGTCAACCGCTACGTCGCTTCTTGCGAGTTATGTCAGCGCCGGAAAAAGCCACCTCTACTCCCTGCTGGTCGCCTTCAACCTATCGACGTGCCATCCGAGCCGTTCTTTCGCGTTGGGTTAGACCTGCTTGGACCTTTCCCTATATCTGCTTCCGGCAACAAGTGGATTGCTGTCGCTACCGACTATGCAACTCGGTACGCGATCACCAAAGCTCTTCCGACATCCTGCGCGACCGACGTCGCTGAGTTTCTTTTGCACAACATCATCCTTCATCACGGTGCTCCTCGTCAACTCTCCCGAGTTGTGGACGACCTACTCCGTTCTCGCGCCACCAAGCACAAGCTCACTACTGCCTACCATCCGCAGACGAACGGCTTGACTGAGCGCCTTAATCGCACCATCACCGACATGCTATCAATGTACGTTTCCGATGACCACCGTGACTGGGACAATGCTCTCCCCTTTGTCACATTCGCGTACAATTCGTCGCGTCACGACACAGCCGGTTACTCACCATTTTATTTATTGTACGGCCGCGACCCCGTATTGCCTTTCGACACCGGCCTGCCCATCGCTCAGGATTCTACGTCGGAATACGCCCGAAACGTCGCACAGCCGAACAGGCACGTCAAATTGCTCATCGCCGCCTTTCGATTTCGCAGAACAAGCAGAAGATCACATATGACGGTCGCCACCGTGACGCTAATTTCCTTCCCGGGGACCTTGTCCTTCTATGGTCTCCTAGCCGACGCGTGCGCCTATCAGAAAAGCTCATGTCGCGCTACGCTGTTCCTTACTTGGTCCTCCGCCAGGTGACACCTGTAACATACGAAATCTCCCCGGTCACGACTCCCGCTTGCTCTGCCCAGCCTCCCCGTGACGTCGTGCATGTTGGCCGCCTCAAACGCTACCAGTCTTCGTCTACATAAGACGCACCGGGACGGTGCTTCCACGCCGGAGGGCCATATGTTACAACGCTGGGAACATGGTGGAAGAAGAGGGGCACGAGCTGGTGTCGGAAGACAACAACGCTATGGACTTGCCTGCGCTGCCTGTCTCTTGTAATATCAGCTGTAAATAGATTTCACTGTTACTTTCATCCTTGAGTCACAATATCAAAAATCTGTCCCGGTAACCCAGTGGGGATGGCGTCGCGCTGCTGAGCGGGAGGTCCTGGGTTCGATCATGGCCGCAGCGACTTCATTTCATAGGAGCGACATGCAATAATGCTCATGTGCTTTACTACTTAGTTTTCAACTTACGTACCCAGTAAAGAATCCTAGGGGGCCAAAATAAGTGCCAGTACCCCACTACAGCGTTCGTCAAAATCAAGTCGTTGCACTGGCATGTTAAATCCCAGAATTTATTTTGTTTATTTATTGGCGGCAACCACAATCAAAATAGGCTTCCTCGTAAAAGAAACGGTATTCTGAACATAGTGGGGTATTGATGCGGCGTAGGTAATATAGAAAATATACCACCCAAATATTAATGAAATGTCTGCTTCTTTTTCTTCAACTTTCAAGCTTCGCAAGAATGTTGCTGTAAGTAAGCACTGTTACTGTTTATTTAGTGAACTTCGAATAGACTGTTATTGTAGTCGTTGGTGGGTCACCGTTGCTCGGGTTACGCGCTCATGCCGGCGTACTTTTCGATTGTATCGATCATCATCTTGTGGAGGAAGTCCGTTGCTTGGTAGCCGTACGCGAAGTCTAGGTGACGGAAGTCTTTGGGTGCCACCACGTGGTTGAAGATTAACCTCGAACCCAGCCTTTCAGCAAGGAGAGACACATCTTTCGGATCGGCGATCGTGTCTCCCTCTGATGAGAACAGTACTTTCGGAACTGTAATGCGGTCCACGTCGTAAGCAGGAGGATCTTCCTGAAAACACAAGCAGCATGAATGCGTAAGCAAAATCAATCAGTCAATTATTTGATCACTCAATCTATATCCACGTTGTAGGCAGGAGGCGTTTCCTGCAAGCACGTGCAGCATGAAGACGTAAGCAAAATCTATCAATCGATCAATCACCTTATCAATCAAATTATCAATGAATTGGGCAACTAATGGGTTTATTTCAGCTAATTTTTTTTTTTCATAAGAAACTGAGGGCGGCAAGAAAGTTCTAAACCGTGACATACCGAGCTTCACCAAGCCTAGGAAAAGATATAGACAATGTCTAAATATATAATACTGTAGATTGAGATTTGCATAATTTCATTTATATTGCAGACATTACAGATTAGTAAAGGCGACATGAAATGGATTGTGTCACAGGCATAGCAAACGTGACGAACAATTACAATGATCAGACTACTAATCAT
This sequence comes from Dermacentor silvarum, assembly GCF_013339745.2. Lineage (NCBI taxonomy): Eukaryota > Metazoa > Arthropoda > Arachnida > Ixodida > Ixodidae > Dermacentor > Dermacentor silvarum. The sequence continues at coordinate 41,128,056 of NC_051162.1, read as the reverse complement.
CACATTTCGTAGCGTAATCATTGAGCCATATTGATAATTAGCTAATGGTATATAAATAGCAAAATGAAATTAAACACGGCATGTAAAACTGCCCTGTTTACTTCTCATATGTTCACATGTTTCTTTCCGTTTTATCGGAAGTATTTCACCTGCATTTCTAACCGGTTTTCGTAGATAGTGCATTATAATGATGATGTTTTATAATAATGATGATGATTTATAAAGTTTGTATTCAGTTTGTAAAACTATCTCATAATCCGCTAAACACAAGCACAGACCTTATGTAAAAGTGTATGCGCGTATAGCTGAAGTGACGGAATTCTCAGAATGACCACTAAAGATATATAATAAACATGTCTTCAGCAATGCGGTATATCGCTCCATTGCTTCAATGCTAATCGCATTACCGCCAACAATGATCCTGAGATTGGTCCGGCCGGAATTTTTTCAATGTCGGAATCATCGATGAAATGTGCACCGTTTGTGAAGAAAGCTGAAAAAGTTGTTGATAAACCATCGAGGAATATTGCCATTGTGAGGGACAAGCCCCGAACTGACGAACCAATTAACGAAAAAACGTAGGAAAGATTTCCTGGTTCGAGTCTGGACACCGACCATGGACCAAGAACGAAACCGGTCAAGTAAAGCTATTCGCTTTTAAAGACCGGCAACCTCCTGACAAGAGGGTGTAGACCTTGGCGTTCCGTCATCCGTCAGTATTACCTAGAATGGTCCCCGCAGTGTAGAGTGTAGAAGCGCACTGCAGTCGAGTTGCATTGAGTACATTTACCTTGAATGCATAGAGCACGCGGTTCGACTTCTGCCATTTTGTTTCTCCTTGCTTTCGATAACCGCAGATGCTCAATATAACGGATGCGTGGTTTCGGACTCGTTTTAGTCCGTGCGAAATATATCAGCTTTTCTTGCGTTGAATACGTCCAGGCACAGATGTTCGCCAGAACAACACAAATGGTGTGAAACATCGAATCGCTCCAACTCGCGAAAAAAAAAAGAGCGTAGATAGAGCGCGAACGATAATCTTTACATCAATGCTTGTGTTTGATTGGGACACGTAAGAGATGGAAAGTTTTTGTGTTGTAGATGCCAGCATTATTTAACTGAGAAAAAGCTTTGAGTTTTGCAATGTTTCCCTTTTTCTGGTAACATTTGAAAGGCTACATTTGTCACTTTTTATGGTGAATACGAGTAGGGTAACAGTGCAGTATTTTGGCAATATAGAATAATTCGTATTTCAAGAAACAACGTTTTTTTCCGCATCGCGGCTGTGCTATCTGCTGGAGTATTGCAGGTATTTTTGCGGATCAGTGCGTAAACACGTCAATAATAACTTCAAAATATAACTGCAAACAAATACGCTGCGACAGCCCATGTGCACTGGCGTTGCCTGCTGAGCTCTAGGTCGAGGTCGCTTTACGAATCCACAGGCTAGAGTCCGCAAAGTGCAACACCTGCTCTAAAATACTTCACCAAAATGAAATTAGAGAACTTTTTGCTAATTAGTGGAATATGCATTTTGACTTCTTGTGCATGTAATGGTCATCTCTTTGAGAAATCCAACTCAAAGACTGCGTTTATGACAGGAGATGTTTTAAAATTTAGTATATTCTGTTGAGTACAGTTCAGTATGTTATGTCTTGAGAAAACAATGCAGATCATAAGACTGCGCCGAGTTTTTTGTTCAGCAATCTATAAAGTATGCAGTTTGTAAAACTATCATAATCCGCTAAATGCAAGCATTTGTGTCACCGTCTACCGGCGTTGCGGCGCGACTAACGTGAGGCCGCCATGTTACATGAGGATTGCGCTGGCCACAAAATCTTGTGAAAGCGCTGCGGCAGTCGCTTAGGAGTTACTTTTTGCGAGTAAATGGTGGGCTGAGTAGTTCTTTTGTTTTTTTGTGTTTGAGTGAAAGCTTCTGAAATATTTATTTATTTATACAAGTACTTGCAGCGCCACAAAGGGATTATGGGCGGGTGGGACATTTGTAGTGAAAGGAAAACATAAACATGAGCTGATTCAAAAAGCAGACAGCAAGGTACAAACGCGGCAAAAAAGACAGAGACAAAAGAAAGAAAGTCACATGCCTACGCGGCACACACAGCACAGTCACAGCGTAAGGTGGAGCGGCTCAAGACAGACAGATAGACAGACAGACAGACAGACAGACAGACCGAAGTCTGTCTGTCTGTCTGTCTGTCTGTCTGTCTGTCTGTCTGTCTGTCTGTCTGTCTGTCTGTCTGTCTGTCTGTCTGTCTGTCTGTCTGTCTGTCTGTGTGTCTGTCTGTCTGTCTGTCTATCTGTCTGTCTTGAGCCGCTCCACCTTACGCTGTGACTGTGCTGTGTGTCTGTCTGTCAGTCTGTCTGTCTGTCTGTCTGTCTGTCTGTCTGTCTGTCTGTCTGTCTGTCTCTGTCTGTCTGTGTCTGTCTGACAGACTGACAGACAGACCGAAGTCTGTCTGTCTGTCTGTCTGTCTGTCTGTCTGTCTGTCTGTCTGTCTGTCTGTCTTGAGCCGCTCCACCTTACGCTGTGACTGTGCTGTGTGTCTGTCTGTCAGTCTGTCTGTCTGTCTGTCTGTCTGTCTGTCTGTCTGTCTGTCTGTCTGTCTGTCTGTCTGTCTGTCTGTCTGTCTCTGTCTGTCTGTGTCTCTGACAGACTGACAGACAGACCGAAGTCTGTCTGTCTGTCTGTCTGTCTGTCTGTCTGTCTCTGTCTGTCTGTCTGTGTCTGTCTGTCTGGCACTAAGCACAACAGGGTATTCGCGGCAAAGTCTCTTCGCCTCGTTTTGACGAGAACAATGTGAACTGTCCGCTCCAAGTCGACGGCGGGCTGCGGCTAGTAATGCGCTCTACACAGCAGTCTCCTGAGCCCGATGATGCGTGGTTGTAGCCGCGCACGTAGCTCTACAATTCGCTTCTTCAGCAGCGGTTCGCACCTTGCGAGTAGACGCCATAACGTGTACCGAAGAGGTATCCAGAAAACGTGGCGCACATCTCACATCGGGATCGCGCTGATTGCGCTCCTCGTCTGATCGTATCTCGTCGTCTGCGCCTGCGCATCCTGTGTTGGCAGGAACCTTAACTAGATGGCACCACCATACTGGCGGAGGCTGGCGATCGCGTTGATTGCGCGCCTCGTCTGAATCTCATCTCGTCGTCTGCGCCGGCGGACGGTGCGTTTGCAGGCACCTTAACTAGATGGCGCCACTATACTGGCGGAAGCTCGGGTCATCTGCGCCTGTGCGCCTGGTATAGGGCGCGTTTATAGGGGATTTTTCCGCTGCCTGATAGCAAACGCTTGCGTGGCTCAGTGGTAAAGTATCTGACTCCCGCGCAGCGGGCCTGGATTCCATCCGGGCCGGGACCGGGTATTTTTTTTCGCATTTCCGGCGATAGCGGTTACGGTCACCAGCGACGGCGGCGGATGCGGACACCATCGCGAACCAAAACGGCGATTGGAATGAGCCCATAACAGCTTACGCTGTAAAAGCGTCACAACCGGCTGACAGGCGCATTCAGATCCTGCAAAAGGAAAGGATGGTTTATCGCATGAAGCGCAGTGATACGCGCTTACGACAGGTTAGACGATAAAAACAACTGAAACTCAGAGCACGTTTTACACCGAACAATACTCTTAGGAAGCTTATGCCAGTGCGCTGAAGTAAGCGCGCAAAATTATTTGTGGGAAACATTCATAGGACACTGTGGTTCAAGAACTTTAACCTCGTGATCACATCACAAAGAAATGGAATTGAGGCGGTAAAATACAAGGCCTTGTCTATTGCTGTGAGACCAAAGTAAATTCGGAAGAAAAAAAGTTATAGTTTCGCTGCTCAGCGGCGTCGTGCTAGTGTTTGCCAGCCAAGGCTGTCTTTTATTAATGTACCACTTCTGTGGAAGTCGTAAAACCGCGCTGCCAGTCGTAAAATGGCAGCGCGGTTTTGAGTCACTCAAAACTCACTCAGATATAAGGTTTCAGGCTCCCAAGCCGTGCAAGTGTACTCGAGTATTGTGCGAACAATTGTTTTGTAAAGCTGCTGTTCTACACTTTGGGGGGCTTTATAAGAATTGCATCTATTGAGGTTTAGCATTCTTGATGATTTTAAAGTGAGATATTCAATATGTTTATTTCCAGGTCAAACTTACTGAACAGTAGACCTCCAGATATTTGTGATGTTCGCCCCTTTCAATAGGCAGTCCATCCAAATTATAAGCGGATTTCAGAGGGAGGCATTTACAGGTCAAAGACACGCGTTGACATTTTGCGCTGTTTAAAGACATGCCAAACTTTAAGGACGAATCTTTAATTGCGTTTATATCACTTTTTGGGCAGCTAATATTATCATCATTTTGTATGTCTGTATAAATTTACTCAGTCGTCTGCATAGAGTCAGACTTTGCACTGAAGTCCTTGGACAACATCATTTATATAAACTAAAAATCAGAACGGCCCCAAAGCAGACCCTTGAAGCACACCAGAAGTTACGGTGACACAAGATAGCCATTATATCGCGAAATGAAAACACGTACAGAGCTGCGCTCAAATTTCGCATTAGGGATAGAGAGTATCGTAATCTTCGGTGAACTTTTTGAATTATGATCTATTCGACAAGATGGCAGCCGCACTTAGTTGCCGCGGTCAGGATATTCCAGGAACGTTAGTAAAAAGAGCTTCGCTTTAAATGTATACTCAAACAACGCGACTGTTACAAGAAGACTCCGACACACAAATACCACAAAACAAGCGCTGTTGTGTCTCTTGCGTCCTTGTAGAAGTCTCGCTGTTTGAGTACAGTTCTCAATAAGAACCAAATAGCTCTCTCAACGATGTTACTTAGCTTTAAAATGGTGCTTCTATCGCAGTAGTAGAATCGAACCTCAAGCGTGTGAACGGGCATGCCCAAAAACAATGCCTACCTGTGGACGGGTAAAAAGCGGCGCAAGACGACTAGGACAGGAACACGGACTAGTAGGAAAATATAGACAATGTAGACCGGGAACTAATCGAAGCCTATCATGTCAGTCGAAGAGAAGTGCGCATCAGTATAGCCTAATTCTCCCTTCTTGTGTTGGCAACTTGATGGAAAGGATGATCCTCACGCGCCTCCAGTGGTTTCTTGAACATTACAATACTTAACGAAATGCGATGACGGGCTTTCAACGTGGCCGTTCCTCAGTCGACAACGTCATTGGTATTGGGTATCTGATCACGCAAACGCCTCTCTAAACCGCAATTTTCAGACTTGAAGGGCGCTTATGATAATGTTTCTAATGGAGCCATCTTTCACGCGGTCGTAGCTGCTGAAATCAGAGGCCGCACTTTTCGGTTGATTCGGACCGAACTGAGATGAAGGAGCTTCTTTGTATTCATCGAGTATGGCCAAACTACCGACCACTACACGAGCAGTGGAGTTTCACAAGGTGTCATTTTGCGCCCAGTTTCGTTCGACCTAGCTCTGACCACAACCGGTAAGTCTCAATTTACGCAGATTACATTTGCATCTGGGTTTCAAGAGGAAATCGCCCGCATGTTCGCGCAAGATTAGAAGAGGCTGCAACGCTGATGTCTGCTTATCTTCCAAGACAACGACTCGCCGTTTAAACGGCAGAATGCGCAATATATATATATATATATATATATATATATTTCAGAAAGTAGACCAGAGACAATCTTTTCGAGCATTGTTGCCTCCTACCAATCCTCTCCTTCATGCTTGCAGCTAGGTCACCGTATCCCTTGTGGTGTCTCCGGCAACCACAAGTGCGGCTTTCCATTACAGGTGTTGCTAAGCAGTCCGACTTGGCAACTTGTGCCCTGGATCAAGCCGCTGTACATCCACTGTATGATTTTTACTCCAATCAAGTTCACATTTACACAGATGGCACTTCTACTCAAATCAGCTCTATTGGCGCGGTGGTTGTTCCGTCGACGTCAATCTGCAAGAAGTTCAAGATCAGCCGCGTCACAATATCGGCAGAGTTCGAGCTTGCCGCCTTCCGTAGCGCAGTGCTTTATGTGCAATAACAGTCACCAAAGTAATGGGTTTTAATCTACGACTCAAAGGTAGCCCTGCAATCACTCTTATCAGCACTACGCCGCGGCCCAAATAAAAAATTGGTGGCAAGGAAACAAACACACTACCATAAAAATTAAATTATGGGGTTTTACGTGCCAAAACCAGTTCTGATTATGAGGCACGCCGTAGTGGGAGACTCCGGAAATTTGGACCACCTGGGGTTCTTTAACGTGCACCTAAATCTAAGTACACGGGTGTTTTCGCATTTCGCCCCCATCGAAATGCGGCCGCCGTGGCCGGGATTCGATCCCGCGACCTAAACACACTACCATAAAACAGTGGACAGAGGCAACAACATAGTATTTAAGTGTCCACCTGGGCACCTCGATACTATTGCCGGGAACGGGTGCAGGGTGGCACCTCAGTAGTCTGGCCCATATTATTCCTCTAAGAAAATAGAATACACCAGAGTTCACCAATCGGCGCATAGATGTCATGGACCGACATATCCTGTTACAACTGGTTTTCCTCGACGGGAAGAAACCTTACTGCGCCGCCAGGTGCTAGGAGTTTCTTTCACAAAGCCTACTCATTCCTAATTGTAATGGCAGATAATGTCAATTGCAGGGCATGTGAGGTTGAAGAAACGATCAAATATCTCCTGGGTGACTGGCCATCATACGAAGATGACACGACTGCCCTTCGGACAGTTTTAGGGGATTTACATGGCAGGCCTTTCACAGAAGACAATATCTTGAGGCCGTGGCCTCTTGCGTCTGCTATGAATCAAGGAAAAAAAAGCGCTGCTGGTTTCTAGAAATGTACCAGCCTATATCACCGATTGTGATTGACACAGCGATGAACGCCTATTTGTGCGTGTACCAGTGCAAAGTTTGAACTGCTGTCTTCCTCCTTATCGTTCAATCCGTTCCCCCTTTCTCCAGTACAGGGTAGCCCACCGGGCTCAGTCAGCCTGGTTAGCCTCCCTGCCTTTCCCTTCTGACTTCTCTCTCTCTGTCTTTAAGAAGCAATTGTCTTTAGATGACTTCCGCGATTTACATTCAACACATCAAACGTGCTACCATGTGGCAGTGATGAGATATGCTGTATCTGTTTTACCTGTATTCTTTCTTGCGTAACTGATATTTAGGCGACGCGTGGTTGCGCCTCAAGGCGAGTTTGTTCTTGTGAATAAGCTTGATTTGGTAGCTCGTGCACATCCTGTAACTCAGTAGTTCTGTCCTCATCGTCTTGCGCTGCTCATAGCGTTGCAACATAAACGACCAATCAGCGCAAAACAAACAACTCATTCCTTACCTGTCCATATCGATCTTTGTTCTCGGAGGTACCATAATTATACATACGAAAGTCTTTTTCTCGATTGATCTGCAATAAATAAGAAGGCACGTAAGATCATATGCTGCAGGAGTGGATGTCATGACAGCACTCTAGGTTGACTGATTCCTTTGATTATATTATTTGCTTCGTCACAGTACAGCGTAGCAGGAGGCGAAGAGAAAAGCCCTCCATATGAAGGCATCGCCCCCTTTGTCAACAATGACAGCACCTGAGAGGCAGCATAATATCACAGCGCTGTTCTTGAAGCGACATCTTGTGTTAAAAGATGTCGCAGTTTCACCTGAAAGGCAAAGCCTCAATTACAATAACAAATTAGTAGAAAGGTTTGCGGAGTAAGAATAGTAGTTTTATCAGCTGTATAAACTTGGACGTGAAGCAACACCAGCAACGCGCAGAACTGTTGTCGACGCCGTCACCGTTTTGCCTGCGTTCGCACCGAACGCGCGCGCCGTTGGTGACTTGCCGGTGCCTCTGGCGGTGGCTCGGAGGTTTTCAACGAGATCAGAACGGGACACTCGTCGAGCAATGTCTTAAGTCTTTACCACCTTCTGGCCTCGCACCGTTTTTATATAAATACGCGTTTGGTGCCGCAGCTAAACGTCGCCTCCCCTGACTCCTTCCCGTCCCCCAACGGCCTCTCGCGCGACGGAAGAAGTCACGTTTGCTCTCCGCCGTGCGTTCGCTCCCCGTGAAAGCGCGTGTCCCTCGAGCTCTTTCACTCGCACATACAGCATACGGCGCGCAGCGCTCCCTCTCCCTCACCACTCCCTGGTGAGGGAGTGGCTTTGTTGAAGCTTTGTCTAGGATATGTTGTTGTATTGGTCCAGGGATGGGCGGAGGTGAGCGCCATCTGGGGGCGTTGCAAAAAACCCAGCGACGCGTGCGAGCAAGACCATAGCAGCGCCCGGAAAGTCGGGAGAAGGGGCAAAGAAAAGGCACGCGGGTTTGGCACCGAGGCATGATGTGCCGGAGCAGTGTTGCATCCACACCCATTAGTGTGTGGTTGCAACATCAGCACTTGACGACCACGCCAGGGCTTGCCTGGCTGGGGCACGTCAGTTGTAAGCAGAGGTGGGCGACCTCACGAGGCACCCACCTCCTGAAGTTGACGCAAACCTCAATTTGACTTAAACCTCATGATATGAGGTGGTGTTCCGGTGAGGTTGTCGACAGGTAGAAATATTATGACTAAGGTCTTCGTTGTCGAACTCAACCTCATAAGTGAGCTTGAGGTTGAGTGAGGTAGCCTGCTCTTTGAGGTCAAGTTTTGTAATACACTTTTTGCTAAGGTCTCCGCTGCGGACAGCTCCGAATATAGGAAACTGTCGACCACGCTAACAAAAGCTTCAAAAATTCTTCGTGGAACGCTATTCATATTAGATTCAATACAATGGCCGACAGGAGTATAAAACAGATCACAAAGTACAAGCGCCACGTTTGATATAAAACTGGATACCAAGTTCATTCTCTCAACTAATAATTCTTTAGGTTAAATATTATTCTAAAATTTCAAGAAACTTTCTACTGAGCTTTTTACACTAGGTCCAAACTCATATTCATCATTATCCTCTATATCACATTTTTACATACTTCAAGACAGCTTTAAGATAGAGGAGAGGAGGAGGGAAAACTTGATTTTCGTCAGATGCAGTTATTTGAATTACTGGGTTTCTTCTGCTAGGCGGCGTGAGGTGGCCGTAAGCCATTGACTTTTGGTGACCTCCAAAGCCCAGCCGACGGTCCGCAGCTGGACCGCGGGATCCGAGCTGGACACCGCTACATCCCAGTCCAAAGTGTTATTCAGTTTGAGTTCCGCCCTAGGTCGTTCAATATATGGGCAGTCGTTCAATATATGTGTCAGGTACGCTTTATAGGCGTTACAGTTCTTGCATTTATGTGAGAAGCAGCCAGGATATATTATAGAATACTTGTAAGGGTTCGCAAATGAGCCAGTTTGCAACTGTCTCCAGGTCACCTGTTGTAGTTTAGTTGTTGGATGTGGAGGGGGATATTTTTGTCTACCTTCGCGGTAGTGCATAGTAATTTCGTGGAAAGTGACAATGCGATCCCTCGCTGAAACCAGGTCGAGGCCTTCCACCGCCCGGTTGACGAAACCTCGGGGAAAATTGTGGGCAGCCTCATTTCCTGGGTGCGAGGAATGTGCCACGACCCCGATGATTTGAATCTGGCATTCAGGTGGTGGATATTTGTTTAGAATTTGCATGGCCGGTTAGCGGATTTTGCCAATGGCAAAGTTTCTAACTGTGATTTTGAAATCGCTAAAAATGATTTCCGCGGTGGTGCCATTTAAAGCCGGAACTATAGCTGCCTCTTCTGCTTCCTTTGCATGCATGCAACTAATTCTTGTTGCGGAGTGGGCCTGATTCAAACTCAAACTCAAACCTTGATCAGCACACTTTTCAGCGTGACACCAGCAAAACTGCAGACACTTGTGAGCGCGTAAAGCTTCGCTTAATAATGCAACATGTTTTTGACGCTTGCCGTCAGCGAAGAGCCGACGATCCCGAGCCAAGGACTTCCGAAGCCGAGGCCCGCCGCCAGCGACGAGCAGAGTATCCCGAGGCGAGGGCTTCCGAAGCCGAGGCCCGCTGTCAACAACGATCAGAGAATCCCGAGGCGATGTCGTGTATGTATCTCACCTGACGAAGGTGAGATACATACACGACAGGCTTCGCTTACCCCCTGTTTCTCGACAGGGGAAGGGCTGGTGATTTTTAATGCGCTTTTTCCAGTGTCTGTGAACAGCTCTTTACGAGCTTTCAAGAAAAATAAGCAATTTTGAAATTTTTAAATAGTGTTCATTTTCGTCACACTTCACATTTGAGGCAAATTGCAAAAATGGTAATTTCTGATACAGCAGCAATATTCAGCACACTTGTTGAACAGGTTATGGTCTGACAGCCCACAAAATTTCAAAGGGCTACATGCATCGTTTAGTAAGTAAAAATTCGTAAATGAAGCAACTTTTTATAGGTTAGGAAAATAAAGATATTTTTCTAAAACACTTCCACTTGGCACAGAAGCCTCAAAGAATGCTAGCTGACTCTTCTTTAGTATACGTTTTAAGCACAAAAATGCATTCTTTGTATCCGCAGTACCTTGCATTTCACATTGCTCTGAATTTGCGAGAATGCCCGGTGCATGAAAATAGCGCCTCCACACTCAAGAATTTCAGTATTTTTTTCCTCCTAAAGTATCGAATTGGCAAAGAACCCAAGTTCACTTTTGTGCTACCGAGTGATACGCACATAAAATGCAATATATTCAATGCAATCTAAAATGAGTTTGTGGACCCGTATTGGTCTCTCGTAGAATCACCCAGCAGAGTGCGAGCTATTCGGAGAGAACTCACAAGCGGTGGCAGCTGCGGTCAGCAAGAGAGAGAATAAACTTTCTGCAAAAGAGCACGCGAGCGTAGGCAGCTCGTCCGCTCTGCAGTGGGTGGTCCCCTCTGTCCAGGAGCCCAGCGGCCTTAGCTGCCTTTCTCGCTCGGTTGACCAGGTTGAGCTGGTCCGTCGAGTCGGGGATGCACAGCGGTGCCTCCCATTGCCGTGTGGTGGGGTGTGTTATGGTCGTGAGCTGTGGTGAGTTTGCGCAAGCCCATACCATGTGGTATAGCGTTGCGCATTGATCACATTGCGGACATTTGTAGGAATACAGCGCAGGCTGTATGGGCTGGTGAAGATTCAAATGTGGATACGTGTTTGTTTGGAGTTTTCGCCATATTACGGCGTCCTCTCGCGTGAGAGCATTATGCGGTGGAGGTAGTGTTCTTCATGAAAGGCGATAGTGTTGTAGGATGTGCGTGCAGGTTAATGGTATAGGCTCTGGACGGAACTGCTCCTCAGGGGGGTTTGCAAAGGAAGCTTCGATTTAAAAAGGATATTGCAGTACGGCAAAACATGTGTGATCAATTTGAGAAAAAAAAAGCGGCGGCAGCGTCAGTGTGCAAACGAAGGAACCATTTGCGCCTTCAGCAAACTCAAGATCGGAACAAGATGCCCTTGGCTTCAGTCACGTCTGTCCAGCAGAAGATTGTTAAGACGACGTCGGGCGAACTTCCAGAAGCAACGCATAAAGTGAACGGAAGCCCGGACACGAATGCGTGGCCACGCTTACACCGCGAGCTCGGAGGTCCGAACATAAGCGACGAAAACGAGGGTGCTGCGAGACGTCCCCATCGGATTCGGCAATCAAGGCGAAGATGCGACATATAATTGACACCCTGCAGCAGCTGGTATCTCGCTCAAATACACCTGTGGCGAGAACAGCTGTACATATCATGCGAGTCATAGACGGTCTGCATGCTACGCTCCACTATTGTGGGTGTACCGTAAATAATGCATATCCGGGTTGCACACGAACAGTAGACTGGGCAGCACTTATCATTATAATCTTCGCCATAATACCTTCATCTTCCTCACTATCTCGGTCATTCACCTTCCCTAGAATAGCAGGCTCGAGTCACATCACTCAGGCCATATCTGCACCTATCTCTCATAAAAGTTCCCTTCGCCCGCTATCTCTTAGACCGAAATGGCCACATACACCGTGGCATACACGCGTCGGCAGTATAATGTGGCTGGGGAGGTCTAATATAATACATTTCAAAGAAACCGGTAAATAATAAGTTCTGCATTTTATTATCATGTCGCTGATAATTCGAGAACTTATTAGGTAACATTACGTGTGCATGTTTTATGTCATTAATTATCGCTTGATTGCACAAAACAGAGGTTCACGCACTGGTTTAGGTTGGGAGGCGAAAATACAATTCTCTTGTTTGTGCGTATATCTGGTTATCAATTTAAGATTTCCGGAATCTTAAAGATTGTCTGTGGCAAATAGCATGTCTTCTCCATCAGATGGATTATTGTTAGAGGCGGACGCTACTAGCACGAGAAATCAAAACACACAATAAACTAATTACGAAAACGTCACTCATTAACTTCCTAATTTACTGCTTGATGGCACGTATTGCAATTGACGAATTACAGCCGGTGAGCTCGCAAGGCGTATCCACTTGAAACGAATTCCTATCATGAAACCAGTTTCGAGATGTTATTTTCCATAGTCGTGGACGAAATACATGGGCGTTCCAGCCACTTCTGTGCATAACAGAAAAAAAGCATTAAGTCAAAGAACAGTGCATAATTACGGCTAGTTTGATCGTGTCAAACTAGTGTCATTCTGGAAATTTATTCCAAGTAGATACGCCTTGCAAACTCACCAGCTACACTCCGTAAATTCAATATGTGCCGTACACTAATAAAATAAGAGGTTCATTAGATATTTTTTTCTTTAGATGAATGTGTTTCCATTTCTCGTGCAAGTAATATCCGCCTTCTCTGAATAATCTAGCTCAAAGGCTAGAATTACGTCATCTCCAACAAGCGATTTTCCCAATACCGAGAACCTCAAAAATTATCGCCCTGTATAATTTTATGCGATATACTGGCAGCCATGAAATTAGGGTTTCATAGTTCAAAAAACATTCACTTCAAATATATTTTGTATCATTGCTATGGCTACGAGGCCTCCTTCTTCCGAACGCAACACGCGTTGCGCCAACGCGACACCCTCTCTCCAACTCCTGACTCTCTCCCCGTCGGCGGCTCCCGAGAGACACAAGAGCAGAGGGCAGACAGAGAGCAACCAGAGACGGCTTCGGACCGCGCTGCGTGCAAGACCCTCTAAAATAAACTCCGTTCCAAGTTCTGAATGTCTTTTATTGCGGCTACCGCGGACATGACAGTGGCGACGAGTAAGTGGATTTAAACCTCACGTTGACCTACACTTGTGCTACGCATTGGCAACGCACGCATCGGGTCGACTACCTTAGTTTATTGGCGCATCGTGGATGTCGTGGTTTGGACGCCTCCAGTTTTACTTCGAGGTTAACAGCATCACGGACCCTAACAAGAAGAGGGCACACCTGCTGATGCTGCGTGGTGAGCAGACGTATGACACAGTCTGCGCCTTGGTGCAGCCAAGCAGCCCAGCTGAAGTGGGCTACGACGACATTGGGGCGGCACTTCATAAACACAACGATCCGAGGCCATCTGAGGTCTTCAGCCGAGCTCGCTTCCAACGACGTGACCAGTTGGAAGGAGAGACCGTAAGCGCCTACGTCGCGGCACAAAAGACGCTGGCCGCCGACTGCAACTTCGGGACGCTACGCACAACGGTTACTACACCAGCAGCTACCGGACAGCATACGGCGTCAACACCAACACCTGCTAACGCAACAATGCTTCCCTTGGACATTATGTTGCGTCACCGATTCGTGTGCGGACTACGGGACGATCTCCTGCAACAGACTGTTTGCTGAGAGTGACCTGACGTTCACAAAGACCTACGACATCGCTTTTCAAGCAGAAAGCGCTGGCCAACAACAGCGAGACATTCCAAAAAAAATCAACGCATATCCACGAAGTGAATGATGATGAGTGGGCGTAGCAACGGGGGATCATTCGGGTAACCGTGAGCTGCATGCACGCTCATGAGCGAGGATACGTACATCGCCCACTCGAACATGCAAATGAATGACAACACATGTGTACAGTATATACACTGTTGTTTTATTGGTCGTATATGGTATTGAGGTGCAGACTTCGTTTTTCCTTCATTAAGACTGCTTTGTGATTAGTGCAGCAGCACGGCGACGCCGGCTAGCGGACCCAGAGATATTCTAGGCACTGTAGTTCTAGCGCGAGCTTCGCGAGCCCTCAGCTCGGGGTCCGCTTGCCGGCGTTTCCGTACTGCTGCAGCTTTGCGAGCCCTCAGCTCCGGGTCCGCATGCGGCGTTGCCGTGCAGCTGCAGCTTCGCGAGCCCTCAGCTGCGGGTCCGCCTGCCGGAGTTGCCGTTTTGCTGCAGCTTCCCGCGCCCTAGACTCCGGGTCCGCTTGTTGTCTGCGTCGCCGTGCTGCAGCAGCTTTGCGAGCCCTCGACTCCGCTTGCAGTTGAGCCGGCACTTTCGCCTTTTCATCCATAGCGGGCGCGTCGTTATCAGAAGCGACCGTTATCATCCATGGCTGAAGAGAGAAGGAGAGCACGCGTCGGGAACAAGCGCTTATATAGCCCTTGTGCAACGCAGTGCTCCAAGTGGCATCCATGCAAACCAGAGCTACGGACGAAGAGGGAGGGACAAGGCTCGGCCCTAAGGTGCTTCGCCCTTAAAACATCGAACCGGTTCACCACGCGACTCACCAATTTCGTCGTGACCAGGCAAGTGCAGAGATATCTTCTAAGCCACAACGCTGCTGGCGTTGCGATGGGCAGCACAGCCCCCAGTCATGCAAGTACTAAGCACCTACGTGCATTTCCGCCACAAGCGCGGTCACATTGACAAGGCCTGCATCACGAAGAAAAAACAGGCGAACGGGCCACCACAGCGAAACACCACCCGCGCATACAATTTGAAGTTGATTCGGGAGCTGCATGCACGCTCATGAGCGAGGATACGTACCGCAACGCATGGCCACGGAACGCACCAGCACTTTTCGATGAGAACACACACCTGAGAACATGGTCAGGACAATACCTGTAACTTCTAGGTAGTGCCAACGTAGAAATTGCGTACAACGGCACTATTGCAAAGCTGATTCTTGTGAATGGGAAGGGCACTGGATCCAGCCTCATGGGCAGAAACTGGTTCGACGCTCTCAAGATCGCGATCTGTGGCATCAACCAGGCAGCAGAGGAATGCCCGATCGATCGAGAAAAGCTGGTCGAGCGGCTGCAGAAGAAGTACCAGACGGTCTTCTCTGGAGAAATTCCTGGACGTAACGGGCCACCGGTTGATCTCGAGCTTCACCCGGACGCCAGTCCGAAGTTTCTCAAGGCCAAACCCATACCGTTTACCCTGCAACCTGCCTACGAGAGGGAGCTCAACAAACTGGAACAGCAGGGTATCATTGAGCCCACGCAACACTCAGACTGGGCCACACCACTGGTCGCAGTGAGGAAGAAAAACGGAAGCCTACGTCTTTGCGGGGACTACCGGTTTACCGTAAACTTAGCGACAAAATCATCCTCGTACCCGCTGCCAACACCGTAGGAAGTCGTCAGTACGCTACGTGGAGGCAAGATTTTCAGCACACTGGACCTAACCCTAGCGTACCAGCAGCTGAAGGTGAGCGAGAAAACTTCAGAAGTGCTCACTCTTAACACCACTAAAGGACTGTACAGGGTTAAGCGACCACCATTTGGAGTAGCGCCAGCTCCAGCAATTTTACAAAAGTACATAGAATCCCAGTAGTAGTAGTAGTAGTAGTAGTAGTAGTAAACGTTTATTCCATGAAGGGCATTGAAGGGCGTGTGTTGGGGCCCTCAGTCCAGGGCTCGCTTCAAGGAATCCCTGACGTGTGCGTCTACTTGGACGACGTAATCATCAGCGGCACAAGCAGTGAGGAACATACAGCTCGCTTAGAACTTGTTCTCGAAAGGCTTGCTAGCGCGAACTTCCTCTTGAGCATGAATAAGTGTTGCTTCGTGGTGCCTCAAGTGAAATTTTTAGGTCACCTGATCTATTGCGAAGACATTCACCCCACTAATGACAAGGTGCTGGCCATCACGGAGGCACGCGCTCCAACCAACAATCAGGAGCTGCAATCCTTTCTTGGGCTCCTAACAATCTATAACCTGTTCTTAGAACACCGAGCAACGGTGGCCAACGACCTTTACAAACCTGCTGAAAAACGACGTTCCCTGGATTGGTCTCTACGCAATCAGAATGCATTCGAAGCCTTGCAGAATCTGCTCCGTGACAGTGTAGTGCTCAGGCACTACGACGTGACATTGCCCTTACTCTTGGCATGTGACGCATCGCCCTACGGCGTAGGTGCAGTTCTCTCACAGAGAGACGATCGAGGCATAGAAGCAGCGATCGCCTTACGCTTCCCGCAGGCTATCCCCTGCAGAGCGCAATTACTCTCAACGGAGACAGCGACGCCCTCCGGACCGCTACCAAGCGCAGAACTAAAGGGGGAGGCAGTGCTATGTCTACGAGATCACCTTCCTCCGAACGCATCACGCGTTGCGCCAACGCGGCACCCTCTCTCCAACTCCTGACTCTCACCCCGTCGGCGGCTCCCGAGAGCCGCAAGAGCAGACGCCAGACAAAGAGCAACCAAGACGGCTTCGGACCGCGCTGCGTGCAAGTCCCTCTGAAATAAACTCCGTTCCAAGTTCCGAATGCCTTTTATTGCGGCTACCGCGGACATAACAATCATGTAATATAAGTAATGAAAGCAACCGTTACCTTCATGCGAGATAGAGAATCCTTTGCCGCAATAAATGGTCACAAGAAGCGTGCAAGTCACCATTGCCTAAACGATTGGGTAGGCAGCGTTGGGGACGTAGCCGCAACGGAATGCGTGAAACGTCTTGTGCGTTCTTCAGAGGGCGTACGGGCACTAGGGTAAAAAAATCACCCACCTAAAGAAACAATTTGCATTTATTCATGAACAACAAATCCTAAATGTGTAACTTAATTTACAGCTATTGTAGTATAGCTAAGTTATACGTCTCTTCTCCAGTAGCACTTCCTTTGGGGGCGGACACGTTCTACTGTGCTAAAAAGGGGAAGACAAGAACCGACATCCCTCTGTGTTGCTGCCGGAAGCTACTCACGCCACTACTGGGCCCTACGTGTAAAACGCGAGGGCGCCACAGCCGAGCAACCATCTAATTTCTGCAACAAATCGCACACTTGTAAGCCTCATCGCGCCAAATGGTCATAAGTCTGTATTTCATAGGTTGGCCCTTACTATGGCTCAGTGAGCTCTCTAAAAGATGAACATTTCCGCTAGGATTGACAAGCTATCTCTCTGAACACGCAGCAAGATGCTAAATTTGACTGCGATTGCATAGGGCTTGGCGCCATCCATGCTTGATCGAGTAAATGCTTTTTATGCGCATTCCTGCCGTCGCCGTCGTCGCCGTGAGGTTCCGTATAAACTCCAACGGCGATAAAATTGTCGCCGTGCGCCGTACGCTGTGTGTGCGAGTGAAAGCGTACGAGGGGAGCCGGCAGTCGCGGCTCAATGTAGCGAACCTGAAGGAGGAAGGCAGGCCAGAAGCGCGCGGTCGTCTTTCGCGCGCGCAAAGCATGGTGGCGAGGCGACGGAGATGGAGGGGGAGGGAGGGGATGCGTTGTGCTCCGTCGGCTGCTGCTCACAGCGCGGCCGCGCCGTGTTAGAGTGTACTAGAATATGGCCCATTGTCTAGTACACTCTAGCCGTATCTTGAAAGCAATCTGCGATGCGGGCGAAGTGCATGCGCCGATTGCCGATAGCTTCGTATGCGCTCTGCTTTCGAGGGTTAGTTCGCGTTGAAGCGAGGCGAGAGACAGCGCGAAGGTCAATTTGCCCGCTGCTGCTGGCGTGCTTTCTCACTCCGGCGTTTACACAGCGAGTTGCCGCGGTCATCCAGTGATATGTGTTCATGTTTAGCTGTGCGCGCGTCACACCGTGCTTGTCTATTTAGATAGTAAGCGATTGTTTACAACTTTCTACGGCCAATTAGACCATTATCCTTGCTTCGCATAGCTCTCTAATAACTTGCTATCGCAATGGATGCTTCGCCTTTCGGGCGAAACTGCCACTTTTTGCTACTACACAACAATACCAAAGTGAGATGCGTGAGTAGTATGGTTGCAAAGGTACACGCGAGAATATTATTACATATTTTCGTTGCATGCCATTTTAGCAAGCGACCCCCTATGTTGATCGAATTGAAAGAGGATTCAGGTAAGAAAAATAAAAGCTGTCTATATGCGTAAAGAACATCACAACAAAATTAAGGTTGCGCCCTAAACAATCGACATGTTTTTATGCTAGTAAGCAAGCTACTTTTTAAGTATTTTACAGTTATTCACTATATCTTTTATATTCGGCTGATGTCCATTGTAAAAAAAATTGTCGCAGTTTCACCTGAAAGGTGAAGCATCAATTGCGATAGCAAATTTGTAGAGAGCTATACGGAGTAATGATATTAGCTTTATCAGCTGTATAAACTTGGACATGCAGCAGCACCGGCAACACGCAGAAATGTTGTCGACGCCGTCGGCGTTTTGCCCGCGTTCGCTCAAAATGCGTGCGGCGTTGGTGACTGTTGCCGGAGCCTCCGATATAAATACGTACTCGGTGCCGCAGCTAAACGACGCCTCCCTTCACTCCCCCTCCCCCTCTCCCCCACGGCCTCTCGCGCGTCGGAAGAAGGCGCGTTTGCTCTACATATATGGTGATTGTAAAGGAGGAAAGAGACGCCTACTTCTGCAGCCCTTAAGCGAGCACGGCGCAGAACGCGCGTTTGTTCTCCGCCGTGCGTTCACTCCCCGTGAAAGCGCGCGCCCCTAGCGCCCTTTCACTCGCACAAACAGCGTTCGGCGCGCGGCGACGATTTCATCTCCATTGACGTCATACGGAACCTCATGGCGACGGCGACGCCGACGGCAGAAATCTGCTTTTGAGTGTCCATATAATTGCTATCGCAATAAAAGAAATTTGAAAGCTGCGGCGCAACTTACGACCTTGCTCCGTTTATTCGATATTTTTTTCAACACCATCCAAGGTAGTCCTGAAATGTAGAGTTTTATAGCACCGACATTTCTTGAAGGTGCATTTTATAGTTGCCTCAAATCTTCTTCACACTATCGCCATATTAGGAATTCCTGCAGAATGTCTGCAGGAATTCGATGTGTCGATCAGGCGTGTCGATCAGGCGTCGCGCCTTGTTCGATGGCGATGGACGTGGACCGCCCAGGGCGTCTGCGGGATACGGCGGCGTCAGCGACGGCCGCCTCCAGGAAGCGGATCAGGCTTCAGACTGACAGCGACAGCGAAGGCACCCATATCTACTCGCTCAGCAGCGACGACCCTTCCGACGACGAAGGCTTCGAACTTGTGCGGAGCCGCAAGGCGAAGAGAAGGAACACCAGGTCCTCTTCGTCCTCCAGTACGCAAACTGTTGAGCCCATGCAGAACTCCAACGCCAACACCATTCTGTTTATGCCTGTGATACCCAACGGTAACATGAAGCGGCTTAGCAGGTAATCTGTCTCGATGCTGCTGGAGACCGTGGTGCCAAATGAAATCACGGACATTAGAGTGAACACCCGCAAAAATGTACTGGCGGTTGATGTTCTGCGTGCGGGTGCTCTTAGCGCCATACGCAAGGTAACAGATCTTGATGGCATGCAGGTGCGCTCTCACATACCACTGGGCTCTGATGTCATCACTGGTGTAATAATATATGATGTAGGCTTCGCCATCCTCAACAATGACTTGCCGATTCTGGTGAAAGCAGCGAGTGATCGTGACGTCATTGTTGATGTCTACCACCTGGGCAACTCGCGTTGCGTGAAGATTGTTTTCAAGGGCAACTGCCTCCCGTCTCACGTTAAGGTAGGCCACTTTCGGCATCCTGTCCGGCCTTTAATTCTGAAGCCTCTACAGTGCCGCAAATGCATGAAGATCGGACACGTGAGCAGCGTCTGTGAGAACGAGACAGTGTGCCCCCGCTGCGCTGAACCACACACCGCGGATAAATGTGCCGCCACTGTCATGAAATGTCCAAACTGCCACGTATCTCATGAGGCTTCATCGAAAGACTGTCCCAAGATTAGGAAGGAAATTGTTATCTTAAAAGAGATGGCAAGAGATCATTCCTCTCATCAAGAAGCCGCCGCTAAAATCAGGAAGCGACGCTCCCGTCGCCGACGTTCTTCAAGAAAACCTTTTGCGTCGGTGATGCGTATGCCATGACCACAGTCGCCTCCTCCACTGCCACCCAGGCTATTGACATCAGAAAGGCCTACAAACGACAAGGGCACTGGGAAGAATACGGACACCGAAGCCTGGCCTGCGTTGCCAAAACGGCAACCACCAGCAGAATCACTGCACGCCGATGGAAGTCGACCATCCCGGGCATCTCCTGCCGGTAGAATTGACTGAACAGGAGCGGCAAGTGGTTATAATGGCACGATCACTAATGAATACGATTCGCATGCAACTGAAAAAGCCCCACAGCTGAACATTACACGTACTGCGGCGTGCCTCAGGGAGGAGTATTGAGTCCGACGTTGTTCAATGTGACACTCATTGGACTAGCTGACGTTTTACCTAAGACAATCTGCCTCTCGATATACGCAGATGACATCTGCCTTTGGACTTCTGCAGTTACTCGGCTTCAGGTGCGCGCGCGTTTACAACGGGCAGCAACCTTGACATCAGCATATCCAAGCACAAGGCTTGACTGTATCAACCGAGAAATGTGCATTGGTTGCATTCACTCGAAAACTTATGACGCCATACCCAGTTTCTATTAATGGACACACTATTCCCTACGGAAATACCCATCGATTTTTAGGTGTAATAATCGACCGCTATCTTTCCTGGAGCCCTCATTGCACGTACCTGAAGCACGTACCACGTGCCCAGGTACTGAGATTCATGTGCGGGAAAACATGGGGCACATCTGTACGCTCCAAGCTTCAGTTGTACAGAGCTCTATTTCTAGGATACCTACGCTACAGCCTTCCAGTGTTGTCCAATACGTGCAATTCAAATATTCGCTCGCTGGAGAGCTTACAGGGCCAAGCATTGCGCACTTGGTTAGGACTTCCTCGCGGTGCGTCAACACCTGCAACAATCGTCCTCGCCAAAGATCATCCGATCCAAACATACGTTGCAGTGGATTGTGTCAGGACGCATATCCGTCATCTTTCCCGCGTCCCCGATGATCACTTGGCGTTTTTGCCTTCGCAGAGACCTCGTTACACGTTTTCTGAAGTTATCGTCACCAATCAAGAATGCCTTCCATCAGGATACACCCCAGCAGCAAGGCCTTCATTCCCCTTGTGGTGCCTGCAACAGCCTCAGGTGCGCCTAAGTATTCCGGCCGTAAAGAAGAAGGCCAATCACCCAAGAATAGCTCTGCAACAGATCACGCTGCTATTAAAGAATGAGACCTACTGGGACCGAATACACATCTATACCGATGGTTCCGTCTCATCTACCAGTTCTTCAGGTGCCGTTGTCATTCCGGCCACGAAAACCACGCTTAAGTTCAAACTGTCAAACGTCACAACATCAACGGCGGCAGAGCTTGCTGCCCTGCGTGCGGCTGTACAATACCTCCTGCAAAAGACACCTCAGAAATGGGTCATATTTTGTGATTCTAAGGCAGCACTTCAGAGTCTGCATTTTGCCATTTATCACAGGACTCATGAGCAGCTGGTATATGAGATAAGAGAAGACCACCATCAAGCTATCGCTAATGGGCATGAAATTATATTTCAGTGGCTACCGGGACATACCAGCATTGCTGATAATGACCTCGCCGACGAAGCCGCCCGGTCTGCTCCTCTGGAAGGCCAACAAGTCCCCATCCCCTTATCCAGGACCAACGCTGCAGGAAAACTTCATATCGTGGCTAAAACTATGACACACAAATATTGGTCTTCTCATAAACAGAAGTGCCATCTCCACAAAATTGACCCATCCTTGAAGCTTCAAGTGCCATCAAACATTTCCCGCTCTGAGGCGACAGTATTGTGCCGCCTCTGGCTCGGGGTGGCATTTACAAAGGCCTACTCGTTCCCCATTGGAAAGGTGGATACACCTATGTGCGACTCTTGTGGAACCAGAGCAACAATTCAACATGTCTTATGTCTCTGTCCCCAGTTCGACGTCGAGCGTGAAGCTCTCCTGACAGCATTGAACCGGCTAGGACTCTAGACCATTTTCTGAAATGAAGATCCTTGGACCATGGCCGTATGCGTCGATGGCACAGAAAGCCACGAAAGCCTTGTTGCACTACCTAAGGTCGACTGGTCTTGGCGACCGTCTGTAGACTTCGTGCGAAGCTTCAAATGTGCGCGAAACTGTGCTCTCTCTATTTCCTTTCTTTCTCTTTTCATCCCTATACCCCCTTTCCCCAGTGCAGGGTAGCAAACCGGACGTGCGTCTTGTTAACCCTCCTGCCTTTCCTCTCTTCTATTTCTCTCTCTCTCTCTCTCCCTGCAGAATGTCAGAAAACCAGCCCAGCGTCGCCTCAAGTGATATTTTTGGTAATGTCAGATGCCGCATCATGTGTCTACGTCATATTTATGTCTCCGTTTTCAGATAGCCAATTTCCGGCTCCTGCTCAACGGCAGTATATAAAATAACATGGTAACAGTATTCACCCATTGTTTTCCGTTGATGCTTGGATACACGAAAATATCAGCCCAGAGAGGCTATACAGAATGAACATGGAGATGCACCTTCAATAACAGTGCTATTTTAGCAAGGAATATTTGTTGCACCATTATGCGCTCGGCTAAATAATTACGCAACTAACAAGGGCACAATGTCTTTCCTACTCGTCGGTTTGTTTTAACCGGACAATTTTTAATAAGTGCCGTTCGTCTAAGAGAGAAGGAGTAGCGGGTATAACCTATGATGCCAATGTCTGCTGCGCCGAAATATAATTAAAAAAGTATTTTTATTAAGAAATAGTATTACTGGCCCTAACAGAGTCTCTAGACAACAATGAAGGAAACTGGCCATCTATGGAGATTATGCCATGATGACGGAAGAGGGAACAATTGAAATTTTATGTTCATGTGGCGCAACCAACAATTCAGCTCATTTCGCTTATCTTGGTGGCCTGGTAACAGTCCATGGGATTTCCTGCAGGCAAAATCAGAAACATCAAAATGCATCAGAAAACTGCAAAAGATGTGACGTAACACAAGAAAACCAAGATATATGCGCCGTAAATTCATTTCGCACTGCACGAGAAATCAAAGCTTGTCAAATGGTGCCTTTTACTTTGCTCGCGAGTATCATCATTCCTAGTTCGAGAAAGAAACCACAAATCCGACATCACCTGTGTTTTAATTACAGCTGTTATTGTTCAATAGCTAGCGCATATACTTGTATTGAATCAGATATATGTGTTGTGAACCACAACGCCGCTCCTACAAAATGTGACTGTAGGAAAGAAGTTCACCTGAGCTTTGTCATTGCCCTGAGAGACAAACAAGTGAGCACTTGGAACAGTAACTCTAGGCAGCATTACCTAGCAGGTTGTGTACGTACCCGCCGTGGTTGCTTAGTGGTTATGTTCAAATCCTGGCCACGGCGGCCGCATTTTGATTAGGGCGAAATGCGAGAATACCCGTCTACTTAGATATAGGTGCACGTTAAAGAACCCCATGTGGTCCATGTTATTCCGGAATGCCCACTACGGCGTGCCTCATAATCAGATCGTGGTTTTAACAGGTAAAACCCCCTAAATTAATTTAATATTAGGTTGTGTACGTCACGGTTCTAGGACCTACGGGCTGAAGAGTATCCTATGTAATAATAAAATTCATAAAACTAGTTGCAAAAAACGCTTAACCTTGCACTCGGCCGCGCTAGGCTTGAAAGAGCGAAGCCTGGGCGATCGTAGCTCAGCATTTTCCGGAAGTGCGTGCATACTTTTCATCTCATTACTCATGATGAGGATAATGTATTATCGTGAGTTTCGGACTTGTGGTCGTCACTGCGCGTTGCTTGGCGCA